>NC_056731.1:121464150-121671650 GCF_019279795.1 Protopterus annectens | reverse complement strand
AGCCAGTATATTTGGCACTGAGAAGGTTGTTAACATAAATGCCACACCTCAAACACCACCCACACCTACAGAACACACACCAACATATGCGAAGGTCCTCAACAAAAACATACCCAAATTAAAGAGGCCTCTGAGGCATAAACACATGTGATCTCCACGGCCCACCACAGCAGACACTACACATAGTCCACACACCTGTGTCTCACTGCCACTAAGGCCTAACCCTAAATGCAACATATTAGTCATAGGAGACTCAATTGTAAAACACACAGATGTGCCCCTCACCAGGCTGGATAAGGAGAAAGTCATGGTTAGTTGTTTGTCAGGTGCCAGAAGCCACTATATCACACATGCACTCGAGTCTCTCAACAACAGGTACTGTTATGATTCTGTCATAGCCCATGTTGGCTTGAATAACTTAAGGCATACCTCCCTGGACTATATGAAGAGAGACATAATCCACCTCGCTGAATATGTGTCCCAGGCAGGTATGTCACTAGCCTTAAGCAGCATTCTGCTGTCACCCAGCATGATGCCTCAATGCAAAAAGAAAATGATTGACTTTAACAGTTGGCTTAGTTTCTGGTGTCATTCCATGGGGATCTGGTACTTGACAGCCTGAGAAGGCATGATCGACAGACCATAATGCTTTGCCAGGGATGGCCTGCATCTGTCTCCCTTGGGCTTCAGGATTCTGTCAAAGGCTTTTGTTCCCCCATAGGGCCTTTTAAGGCAATGCCATGAGGTCAAAACTACCAACATGAAAATTTCATCAATGCAAATTAAAGGTCATGCTGCTAAACACTAGGATAGGAGTCTAAACATGATACTGCAATCATTGCAAGCATTCTTAACTCTGGAAATTGCTGACATTTGTGCAGTCACAGAAACCTGGTTCAAAGCTGGGGAGAGCACCCCAGTCATACCAGGTTACTCATCCTGTCATACATTCAGACACCAAACCGTAGTGAGCAAAGCAAAAGGAGGTGAAGTTTCAATATATATTAAAGACATAAAAACCTGCAGGCTGGTCAAACAGTACAAATCATAGCTAGCTACAAGCCCCCAACTTTGACTCAAGATGCCCACTCCACCTATCTGGACCTCTTTGAATGTATCAAGATTCAGCCCTTTAACCTGATCCTGGGTGAGTTTAACTACCCAACCGTAAATTTGAAGAGCTACTCATGCTAAAACACAAATACCAATGGATTCCCTGATTTTGTCAATGCAAATGCCTTGGACCAGTTGGTCGACATCCCCACAAGAGGATAATATCTTGGACTTATTATTAACCAGCATGAGTGACCACTGCAACATCCCTACAGTGTCTTCCTCCCTGGTAAGATCCAACTACAAAGAGGTCACTTTCGAAGTCACCATCTCCCCCGCCCCCCCACCCCCCAGCTAGGGTCAAACAAAAAGTAATCAGATCTGCTCAGAACTAGTGGCCAAGGACACTACATACACAAATGCCACAGATATTGAGATATAGTCAACCTGTTGGCATCAGGTTCATCAAAAAATTCACCCCTCTGCCTCCCCCAACAGTAAATCAGGGTATCCCCTGCACATACCCCCTCCCCTTATCTCTAGACAGCAAGTCATCACTGCCCTCTCAAAAGCAAAAAATACAGCCTCCATGGGACCTAATTACATTCTAGGCTACATCCTGCATGAACTCAACTTGCAGGAGCATTAGGCACCCTATTCAACCAAAGCCTGAGTACCAGCTTCATCACAGCCATGTTGAGGACAGCCACTGTCATCCCTTTGCAAAAGGTGGAGCACCCACCAATCCAGGAAGTTATAGACTCATCAGCCTAACTAGCCTGATGTGCAAGGCCATGGAATGGATTATCATGGACCTCATTAACAAGGACATTGGCAAACTCCAAACACTTGATCCCACACTGTTTGGTTTCATCAAGGGGAGATCATGCCGGTTAAACTTGGTCGACTTCTTTGAGACAGTCACCAAAGCCATGGAATTGTTGAATATCTGACAGGCATCCTGCTAACTGTTTTGCAGAGGTCATTCATGTTCTGATTACATTTGTAAGCAATCCTATGGCATGCTACTGTACTTAGAAGACTTATAGGCTGGACTTTATAATTGCTTTTATAGAAGGTTAAGTGAATGCAGTTCATGTTACTGTTAGTTCATACTGAATAGCATAACTCTAGAATTATTGTCCTAAAACAGCCATATTTTGCTTTATGCATTATATCCTGTGTGTATTCACTGAAGTATACAGCTGTTATCACCGGGCTTAGAGGCTGTATGTTACTGCTGTTAGTCTGTGGTTTTACAGAGCTGATACTGTAAGCACTATAATCAATTTTAATTATAATGTATGCAATTAATTTTACTCTCCAGCTCTATTCCTTGCATGCTCTCCACTTCACATTCTTGTAACCTTTGCACTAATTCTGCCTTATTTACCTTTATTTTTCAGTTTGCACAGGTTTCTTTCCTGAGTGATTCCCCCCCACCTGGGATTCACTGCAAAAAAAAATTTCTACCTTCTCCACTGACACTGGCTATCTTAACTAAGTAAAACCTCTGGGAAGCAAGAACCTGACTCCCTCCAGCTTTTCAATTGTAATAGGTGAACTGCAATTTATTTTTTGTAAACTGTTAAGGCTTAACGGTGTATGCACAACAACAGTGAAGGGATCTAGCCAATTGCCACTAGATTGGGCTACACTACTTTGAATCAGCCTTACACTCACACAGTGTTCCATTCCCAAGCATTTACTTTTTAATTTGGTAAAGTAATTTCGCTCCCTCCTTATTGACTGCATTTGCTAGTTTACCCCTAGGATCCAATTAAAATTAGCCTGGAAATTGGTGTAAAATTAAAAAAGAATAAAACAAATTAAATTACAGCCAAAAACATTGCTTACATACAATCATACAAACCAAACCAAAAGCCCAAGGTAACTGTCAGAGTCAGTGTTAGCCCCGCTCGGCTCGCTCCGCTCCCCTCCCTGCCCCCAAATTTTACACTCCCCCACTAGTGCTAAATTTAAACCAGACTTTGCCACTCCCTTGCCACTCCCCTCCTGCTAAGTACCAATTAGCACCTCACACATCATTGAGCAGCCCTGCCCCCTTAACCCATTTCCTTCTCTCTCATTCTTCCACACCCTGTTAGCACAGTCAGCCATCAAATTTGGCCCGCCCCCTATCAAACTGCAAACAAGCAAAAAAACACTAATTACCGAAATGCCTATACTGCTTCTATTTCACCATCTCACTGCCTACGAACAAACACTTGACCATGGTATTCACTACTCAAATGGTCAAACAGGCACCCACGACTTCACACATAACACCAAACACTTCACCTTCCCCAGCACACCGAATATACCACCCTCTATAAAATACCACCCCTGTACAGCCACAAAACATAATCCTAAAGACAAAGACTATATAAAGCTTATAAACAAACTCCTCAAGCTCAGAATATCCTGTCACTGTAACCTTATAACACATGGAGACATTCATCCCAACCCTGGCCCACCCACATCCAATAACCTCCACTCCCCTACCACAACCCCCACAGTCAGGTTACCCATGAATACTCCAACTAGTTCCCTCCTAGCATTTCACCTAAATATTATAAGTATTAACAATAAGATTCTCAACCTACACGCCCTCCTAGCAACACACTCCCCAGACATTATGTGTCTTATGGAAACCTGGCTAAAACCCAGTACTACTGACAATGAGATACTAGCCCCAGGATGCAATATTCACTGGTTAGACCATGCTACAAGGAAAGGAGGTGGGATAGCAGTCCTTTACAAAAATACTCTAACCATTAATAGAGGCACCATTCAACCTCCCTAGTTCAATAACGCAAAACTCCTCATAACCAATCTACAGATTAACCAAAACAAACACTTGAACATTGTCTGTGCATACATTCCACCAGTCAACAACCTAAATACCCTAGAAGATCTCCTTTACTGGTTATCCACTACCTATCCCCAAGAAACTATAGTTCTTGGTGATTTTAACACCGACTGGCACCCCTGCTCCTCCACCCCCCTACTCATATAACCTTACCTGGGTTTAAACAGACCATAATCTCTCCCACTAGGATAAACAAACCAACCAACAAGAAAGTATCCTAGACTGGATCCTAGTTAATAACCAACCCCAACTGTACAGAGCTGGTACTCGCACTGATGACCTCCGCGACCATTGTCTAACCTATATCATAAAACATAAGGCAGGAAACCCTCACCAGCCCAAATATAAAACATTTAGATACAGGAAAAACATTGATGCTGCTATATTCCAAAATTAATTAAAAGCAGTTGACTGGTCAAAACTAAAAAAATTAACATTAGAGGAGGCCATAGATCACTTTAACATTAAATTCCTAAGTATCCTTGATTCCCATGCTCCAGCACGTACAATAAAAACTAGATCAAATACAGCACCATGGCTCACAAAAGATACCAAAGCAAAAATCAAAACTAGAAACAGAGCCTGGGCTAGCTGGAGAATAACCGAAGCCCCACCTGACCATCTAAAATATCGTCAACTCAGGAATGATAAAAAAAAAAAAATCTATTTTACTGGATAAAAAAAGCTTCTACCAAAATCTACAAAAACACCACAACAACCCACAAAAGTTCTGGGCAGGCTTAAATCAACCACTTTGTCCAGATCACTCCACCACCCCAACCCCGGCTAACTACACCCATAGTTCCCCAGAGATCATAGCTAGCTTCTTTAATAACTTCACTGAAATAATCCAATCCCTAGCAAATCAACTAACCCCCTCTAAATTAAACCACATGCTTAATCTACCTAATAATCACCTGGAATTTAGCTTCCAACCAATATCCACTAGTTTTATCAAAACACTTCTAAAAAAACTAAAACCTACCACCCTCGCTGATGACCTCCTCCCTGCAGAGTACCTACAAATAGCTGCAGATGCCATTGCATATCCCAAATCTATCCTCATCAACAGAACCTTATCCAAAAATGCTATCCCCTCCCTCTGGAAAATATCTCACGTCATCCCACTCCATAAAGGTGGTAGCTCCTCAGAAATATCCAACTATAGACCCATTGCCATTCTTTCCCCACTAGCCAAAATAATGGAGAAATGTGTACACAAGCAACTAATGCAATACCTTTCACAGAATAACTTACTATCCGACTCCCAGCATGGTTTCAGGCCATACCACAGCACCATCTCAGCCTTCCTTTCCTTTACTTCTGCCATAAACCAAAACAGGAATGACAATAAGCTAACCTCTGTCCTCTTTCTTGACCTATCAAAAGCCTTTGACATGGTCAACCATGAACTTCTCATTCTTTCACTAAAATCTATTTCCCTAAACAAGCCTGCTATCCAGTGGTTCCAGTCCTACCTGACTGGTAGACAGCAGGCGGTACTATGGCAGGGCAAACTCTCCAGCCAGTTACCTCTCACACTTGGTGTCCCTCAAGGGTCCATACTAGGTCCACTACTCTTCTCTATTTTTATCAACAACCTCCACACTGCTATCCCTAAAGCCACCTGCATTCAATACGCAGATGACTCCACTCTCATCTGCTCAGCCACCTCCCCATTCGACTTGCAAATCTTAACCCAAAATACATTTAACACTATTGAGAAATGGCTCACCAGCCAATGCCTACTTCAGAACCCCAATAAAAGTAAACTTCTACTCTTGTCTCCCACTAGTAGATCCACCACACTTTCATTCTCTGTCACATCTAACAATGGTACCACTATTTCCCCAGATAATCACACCAAACTGCTAGGGATTATCATAGATAATAATCTCAAATTTGACCTACAGGTCAACAAAACCATACAGACCATCAATAAGAAGCTTGGATCACTGTATAGAAACAAGACATTTTTAACCCCACTGGCTTGGACTGCAATCGCCCGATCACATCTTCTCTCTACTTTTTTATATGCCTCGCCTGTACTTTCAAACCTCAACAAATCTGAACTAGGTAAGCTGTCCCATAGCTACAATCATATTGCCAGATTCGCCACTGGCTCCACCTATAGAACCCACCACTGCCAGAACCTTAAACAACTAGAGTGGCTAGAACTGCCCAGCTTAATTCAATTCAATCAACTCTTAATAGTGCACAACATTTTGTACCACCCTGAGGATACCCCCTCACTTAAAAATATTATTAAGCCATATAGCAACCTAAGATCCCTACGGTCATTTGATAAACTACTGGTCCAAACCCACAAAGCTAATAACTCTGCTGGTGAATCCCTGTTTGCCAACTTCATTGGCAAAACCTGGAATTTGTTACCAAACTATATAACCCTACAATCCTCCAAAAGTCTCTTAAAAAAAAACTCAAACAGTATCTCAAAGTGAATTGGCTATGCCCATGTACCAACCCTGATTAAGTTCTAAACTAAAAGCACATTCTGCAATCATCATAACTTGTAACTACATCACCAAGCTCTGCTTCCAATCTGATGTCTCTTACTTTGAATTGTCTGTCCATGAGAATTGTGAGTCCCTACTAGGGAACACTACTAAGCCATTGTATATAATCACTTTGTTTTTATAATTGTTTGCTAACTTCTGTGTAATCTATGTAAGTTTGTCTATGTGGAGCTTTTCTCCCCGGGTCTCCACTGAAAATGGCATGTATCCAGTCGGACTATCCCGTTAAACAAATGTAAAATAAATAAATAAATAAATGGATGAGGGGAAGACGGTAGACACTGCCTACCTTGACCTGGCCAAAGCTTTCAATACTATTACCCATGCGGGTATAATAGATAAATTCTCTCAACTAGGCATCAATCCGTATGTTACCAGATGGGTAGCAAACTGACTCACTGGCAGAACCCACCTAGTCAAAATAGAGGAAGACACTTCAAGCAATAGATCTGTAACAAGTGCTGTACCCCAGGGATTGGTCTTAGGGCCTCTGTTGTTTGGGATATACTTTTCTGAAGTGCAGGCCAAAACCAGTGGGCTATGGCTGACCAAGTTTGCAAATGACTGCACAGAAGGCTTTCTAATGATCCATTTCAATAGGAAGGGTATCTCATCCAGGGGCAAGGAGGACATAGCATACCTGTATTCCTCCCTTATAAGACCCATTATTGAGTACAACACCCCTGTCGGCATGTACCTCACAAAGCACGTGCAGCAGCTGGACAGACCACAGAGGATTCACACCAGGAGAATCCAGGGCCTCAAACATCAACCCTACACAGATAGTCTAAAAGACTTGTTCCTCTACTCAGTCTTATACAGACTCCTCAGAGGAGGCCTCTGTCTGTCATATGAAGCAAGGTCAGACCCCACCTTGATGGGACTGATGCATATCCACAAATCAAGCTCCACTCCAGTAACCTGCACATGTGACCTCAACCTGATCTGTGACATCAATAGGACTTGTTGGTGGGACAAATTTGTGTGCCAGAGACTCCTCCTTCTGTGGAATGGACTCTTTTGCCATGTCAAGCAGAGTACTGCATTATCCCTTTTGAAACGCAACCTGGATAACTGGATGGGGAACAGAAAATACACCCTGGGTTTTCATCTGTGTGCCTGCTGGACATAGGTATTGGGTGCTGACTTGTTGGAACATGGGCTAAATTCTTTGCTAGGCTTGTAAGGGCCTCAGGGCCATTAGCTCAGTAACTTCCTATGATCCATCCATCAACCTCCTACTCTCAGATAAGAACAGTAAAATGATGGATAGAATTGGCAAGAAGGTCTAGACCTCTTCCACACTGGCGTTTAGGGCTATTAATTATCAGACACACATGTGCGAGTAAGTTCTGGCCCTTCATTCACAGACCTCCAAATTACTAAGAGATCTCCCAGACTCTGCAGCAAAAACCCAGCTTTCTTCTCTCTTGGGAGTTTCATCCCAGGTTACCAGGCATTCCATAAAATGCAGCTATGATGCAGCAGAGGTGTCTGCAAGATTAGCAGCATTCAGGTTCCTTCCTCAGAAGATACCCCTGGCTGAGGTTGCAGCCTTTGCTTTAGGATTTCAAGGCAAAGATTATGGATGCACCACTGAACAATATTACCCTATTTGGTTCTAATGCTGCCGCCCTCTTCAAATCCCTTCATGAGAAAGTAAAAGAACTTCAAGAGCTGAAACATATTTTTGTCTCCCCAGTTCCTAAATTTCATAGGAACTACCCATCTAGGCCTAATTTTGTAAAGAGGAAGACCTGTGCACCTTCCCAACAACTCAAGAAGAGCAGATGCAGACAGATTCCACCTAGGTCTCAGACATCCTCTGCTCAAAAGGTCCCCTTTCCAGACAAGCTAGGTAGACTGTGACTACCTGACAGTCTTCGCAGAAATCCCCCTTTCTCAGTGCCTTTCTCATTCTCTTTCAAATGAGCAAGCATTACTGCATTACCACAGACAAATGGATCCTGTCTATTGTACAAGAAGGTTATTACATGACTTGGAAATCCACTCCTCCCTTCATGGGGATTCCATGCTCCCCAAAGGACCAGATCCGCCTTTTCCCTCAAATCATTCAAGACTTGCAAGCACAAGGAACCATACATGAGGTTCCTGCTTGGAAAGAGGAAAAGGGTTATATTCCAGAATGTTCTTAATTCCCAGGAAAGATGGCGCTTGGAGACCAATTATAAACTTGTCCCAACTCTATTTATTCCTTCAAGTATCCACCTTCAGGATGCTCACCCTGCAAACTCTGTTTCCATTCTTGCTATCACAGGCTTACCTGGCTTCCTTAGACATAAAGGATGCAAACCTCCACACTCCCACCCACCATCTATTCAGGAAAATTTTATGTTTTTCTGTTGCTTCCTCTCATTTTCAGTTCAGTGCTTTGCCCTTTGGACTCCAGGGTATCCACAAAGTGTTTGGCTCCTATCATTGCTTTTTGCAGTCTCCATGGAATTTTCATTTACTCTTAGCTGGATGACCCGCTCATTCAAGCAAAACACCCAGCCACTTTGCAACAGAACCTTCAAACCAACATCTCCTTGCTCCTCTGTTTGGGATTCATCCTCAGCTACAGCAAGTCTTCCTTTGCTCCCACTCTGGACCAGGTTTTCCTAGGTTGAAGGATAAAGGCAGACCTCATGATGGCCTTCCTACCTTTGCAAAAGGTGCAGTCACTGCAAACTTACTTTCTACAGTTGCTTCCACTGCATTGTCTGGCTGCCAGGAAATTCCTGAGGATGCTAGGGTTCATGGCTTTGGTTATAACAATGCTACCCATAGCCAGAGTCCACATGCGAAAATTCCAGTAGTACTTGAAAACACTCTGGTCCCAGCATGCTCATCTTCTAGAATTTGTCCTTCCATTTCTGCCTTGCCTAAAGAAGGAATTGCTTTGGTGGATTCAACAAATTTCTCAGAACCCAGAATTCCACTACAGCCACTTCCTCCCATTCAGGAAATGTATTATTTATTATTTACTTGTTTTATATTTGTTGATCGGGTTTGTCCCGACTGGGCTACAATTGCCCGTTTTCAGCGGAGGCCTGAGAAGAAAAGCTCCAACAGAAAAATAGAAATTTTACATATCGAATACATATAGAATACATTCATCAGTACCACACATTACTGCATCACAGTGTCATACATTACACTGTGGCAAGTGAAATACATATAGAAATTCATTCATCAGAGGGATACATTCATAATTATATATTATATACATAAAAGTGCAATAGTTACATAGCTGAAATATTTTACTAGATATGTTTGTACAGTGATGTAGTAAGAGGAGAAAATAAAATAGCAAGTTTGTTTATTAAATGGAAGGAAGAGAGAAGGGAAGTAGAAGGTTATAGGGGAGTGTTTACGGGGGATAATTACCTTGGCAGGTCCCTTTTTCATGAAGGTATTTTTTTGTAGCAATTTTGAACTGATTGGGATGTCCAAGGGATCTTATAACTAGTGTTAGGCTATTCCAGGCCTTGGAATGGTTAAAGCTATAGACTAGGTGATCCATTTTGGTCCTTGGTTTGTAGATTTTTAGTAGGCTTTGTTCAGAACTGTGGAGTAATCTAGTGGGTAGGTAATGAGAGATTACAGATGAGATAGCTGGACAGAAAGAGGGTTTGTAAAGAATGGAGTGAATAATCTGAAACTGATTATACTGAAGCAGGTTAGGTAATTCTAGCCAATTTAGTTCTTTTAGTGAGAGACAGTGATGGGACTTGTAAGAATTTTGGGCAGCAAATCTGGCAAACCTGTTTTAAGTTCATAGATGCCTCAGATCTGGGGTGGGGGTAACTCTGGGGAACCTAAAGGCCCATGATCAATGGTCATCCTCCATAAAGCAGCAACACATCAACATCAAATAGATGAGGGCTCTGATCCTGGCCCTTCAAGCCTTCAGGTCATCTCTTCTAATGGTCCTTTGAAGCTGTTCACAGACAAAACCACTGTTCTCTGGTATGTGAACAAGCATGGGGGAACAATGTCTTATCTGCTTTGCAGATTAGCAGTCCAAGCCTGGATGATTGCTCTTCAAGCAAAGGTAACTTTGACAGCTGTTTATATGCCAATAGCTCAAAATGTTCAGTCAGACACACTGATTACATCCATGACACAAGTCCACAAATGGATGACCTATAGGGATGTGTTTCTGGACATTCTTCACCAGTGGGTACACCTCAAATAGATCTATTTGCCTCCCCTATGAACAGACAACTTCCAAAGTTTAGTGCCAGAGTCCCATACCCTTGGAAGATGGATGCCCTATCATTTTCATGGAAGGGGATGTTTCTCCACACATTCCCCCCTTTCCCCATAATCTGGAAAGTCCTAATGAAGATACAGAAAGACAAACCAAAAATCTTGTTGGAGACCCCCTTTTGGACAAGACAGCATTGGTTCCCTCTTCTTCTGCAATTAGCCAAGAGCAGTTATCACAAGTCATCTCACAGGGTGGATCTACTCACACAAGACAAGGGATCTGTCATTCATCCACATTTAGCAAGACTGAACCTAAACTTGTGGGAGACAGGCTTCTGATTCTTTTCAGGCACCTTTTCTCTGAAGATGTGCTTCTAGTTTTGCAGAAGGCCATTGTCCAAATAGAAGAGGTTCTCCATATTATGTCTTAATAATAAGAAACTAGATCCATTTTCAGTGAATATTCCACTAGTCTTTTCTTACTTGTGTGAGCTGTTCGAGGCTGGACTGGCTTATTCTACATTAAAGCCAATTTATCAGCCATTTCTGCATGCCTACCTTTGTCTTCCCCTTTAGCTTCTAGGTTAGAGGTTAAACTTTTCTTAAAAGGCATCATTCACATCAGACCTCCCAGGAAACTTGTTCCTCCTCCCTGGGACATACATTTTGTTTTGGAAAACTGACCCTGAGTCTCTTTAAACCTGCTGCCTCTTCTTCCCTACAATTCTGCGCTTGGAAATCTGTTTTACTGGTTGCTATTACTTCTGCCAGATGAGTTTCAGAACTCCAAGCTTTAATGGCTTCACAACCTTTTCTGATTTTTCACAAGGATAGGGTGTCCCTTTGTACCAACCCCTCCTTCATGCCTAAAGTGATTATTTACCCACTTTTTCCCTTCTCCTCAAAACTCCAGTGAGAGGGTACTGCACACTGTAGATGTACACAGACAACTCAGATTTTATCTGACTAGGACCAAATCTGTTAGAAAGTCTGAGCAATTGTTTACTTCCTTTCACCCCAGGGTGCTGGGAAAACCTGTCTGCAAACAAACTATTTCAACTTGAATCTTGAAGGCAAGTTTCTTTTGCTATCTCTCTCAGAGGAAAACTCTTTTTTCCTCTGTTAAGGCCCATTCAACTAGAATAGTGGCTTCCTCGGGAGCCTTCTTTAAGGGCCTGGACACTACTTCTATCCTAGAAGCAGTTACTTGGTCCTCTGTCTATACTTTTACAAAATACTACAAACTGGATTCTAGTTCCAGATCCAGAGCAGGATTTTCTAGAGCAATTCTACATGGCTTTGTGGAGTCTTCTTGTGCTCCTACCCCTTTTCCTCTCGTGACCTTTAGTATTCTCTCTCATTTTATGAATACTACAACATGGGAATAGAAGGACATGCAATAGTTGCATAAAATCTTACCATAACCATAGATGTCCTTCTCTTCCATGTTGCAGTATTCTATCCCACCCTACTCCCCCCTTGGTTCATGCTCTTCCTTGGATATTTCTTTGGATATTTCCTAATTGCCTCTTATCCTTGGACTGGTGTTCTGACTGGGGCATTCAGTTCTGAGAACGGTACGTGTAGACATTACTTTTATGGCCGATGCTCAGCTGTTCTGTGTGCAATGTCACACATACCTTGCAGTAGCTTAAGTCTTTGGTATACTGGCCAGATGTTTGGGTTGCTTAGGCGGGTATCTCCCTCATGTTATGAATACTGCAACATGAAAAAGAAGGACATCTATGGTTATGGTAACATTTTACATAACTATTCTATCTCAGATGAAGAGCCTAGCCATGTACTAACTAAAACTAGCCAGATAATTTCCTGTTCTGTACTAGAAAGTGGCTGTGACACTTCAAGCCTTACACTCTAAAGGCTGCTTATATAATTGGTCACTCTCCATTCATCTGAACATTAAATTATATAGACTGTAAATCAGATACTTCCCATCTCTAGCTCCTCGGTCTCTGAATTCAGTAAAAGGCACAATACCTATTTTACTTTGTGCTTTCATGTAAATTGCTGGCTGTAAACTGGGAGCTTTCCACAGTATAGGGCCTTGCAGGTGAAGTAAGCAATGTTATGCTCATCCTCCCTACATTTGGCTTCACTAACCCCAGTTTGCCTCCACCACACCTTACTCAGGCATTATATTACTCACATCCACCGATCATTCATGATAGCCATCCCTATAGCTTCACGGACTTCCCTGCTACTATGATAAAATCTCTCTTTTTCTATTCAACTGCTGCAAACTTCCATGATATATGGCATCATTCTCAACACCCTTTCTCCCTCCCATACTACTCTGTGCTATATCCACTCCTAATGATCACCATTCCTGACAGTGCAGGTGAGAAAATAATTAGCAAAACTTCCTTTTCCATTCATCCCACCAAACCCCCCTCATATAATACAGACTCTTTACCTCTCATTTCTTCCTTTGTAATATCTCTCAGCCAACCCCTCATATCACCATACTGCTTACACCCCTCTACTCTCAGTTTATCTATATCCAGACACAATAAATCATTCTCAGTCTTTCACTTTACTACCCTTTGATACCCAATAAATCACTTTCTAAACTTCTCTCTACTATCCTTATTTTCCTTAATCCCCTCACTCATAATTATTTCCCCACTCTCACGCTCTGTCTCTCTCTCTCTCTCTCTATATATATATATATATATACATATACACATATATATATATATATATATATATATATATATATATATATATATATATGTATATATGTGTGTGTGTGTGTGTGTGTCTATATATAGCTAATATTTTTCTCTATAGCTTCACACCCAAACTACTTTTATGCTTTTCCTTCTCACCTCTACCACTCCACTCATACCTTATTTTTTTAAGCAATACTTCCTTCTCTTCTTAATATCACCTCACCTAGTCATGCTTCTTAACAACTTAATCATAATTCCTGTACTAGTAATACTAACTCACCTAACTTCCCATCATCTACAACTCTGTAAGAAACACTACCACCTGAAGATACTGCTTCATGGGCTCAAAACAGTACCCATTGTTGCTGCACTATATATCCATACTTATTACCTTCAACTTTCATTCGCCTGTTCAAGAACAGCCACGAAGCACCAAATTATGCACTACTAAAACTAGGACTTATGATCAAATTGAAATGTAAATGCCTCCCCATCCACTAACAAACTATTTTTGTGATGTCCACCCAAACCCTACTATCCCTCACAGCAAATCAACTGCCATGGCTTCCAACACACAGTCTTGCACCTCTCAGCCCATTAAATTATTGGGACCACATATTTTTATACATAAATCTGAGAAACATTTAAAACTAACTAACAGATTTTCATGCCTGGATAGCATACAACTCACCAGATGTCACTGTAGCTCCTGAAGTGTGGGTGAAGCGAGATATAAAAGACAAGGAAATTCTACCTCCAGGATACAATATTTTAAGATTAGACAGAACTATAAAAAAATGCAGGCAGTATTGCTATACTTTGCAGCAATTCACTGAAATTTATTTATTTATTTATTATCAGTTTGATTACCGGGGAAGTTCACTGGGCCAAGAAGTGCCCATTTTCAGTGGAGACCCGGGGAGAAAAGCTCCATAAGCAATACAATACAATAAAGGTTAAAATACAAGGGGAGAAAAGCTCCATCAGCAATTCAATACAATAAAGGTTAAAGTACAAATCAGATTGCAAAGTGACATACAATACAATAAAGGTTAAAATACAAATAAGGTTACAAAGTGAAATACAATAGTAGGAATGCATACATTTGTTTCAGATGATTACAATATTTACATGCTTGGTGTCTGCTCGTTCTGGATCTTTGGAGCAATAAGAATAACTATGAGAGTATAGTGGAGTGGGAGTTAGGAGAGCCTAGTGGGAAATCCCAAGAATTTATGTGGGGTGAAAGCAGGAGCATTTCCATTTGGAAAATAGGTGAAGGAAAAGTTGGGTCTTGAAGGATTCAGTGTTGGGTATAGTCCTAAGTGAAGGAGGCAGAGAGTTCCATTTTTTACCTAAGGAGAAGGAGAGTAGAAGCTGGCAAGCGGGACGTTTGGGTTTGTGGATGGAGATTAGGTTTTGGTGTTCAGATCTCAGTGATCTGTTTGGGATGTATGAAGGAAGGATGTTTTTTAGGGCTGGGCATTTATCAGGGGAGAATATTAATTTGTGAGCAGTGGTTAGTTGTAGATAGTCTAGGTGGTTGGGGAGTTCTAACCAGTTCAGAGATTGTAGGCTGAGGCAGTGGTGAGTTGATGTTTTGGATTTGGTGGCAAATTTAGAGATCTTAGTATAGCAAGCTTCGAGCTTAGAGGTGTTGGTAGCAGACAGATTGGTTAGAAGAGGGGCTCCATATAGAAGGGAAGGTAGGAGATAGGTGATTGCCAGGGTATGCCTAGAGGAGTTGGAAATAAAGTGATTGTTCCTATATAGCATGCCTAGCTTTTGGTGGGTTTTCTTTATGTTTTGTTGTATGTGAAGATCGAATATGAGGTGTTCATCTAAGGTAATGCCAAGGAGTTTTGCAGAGGGGACCACCTCAATGGCAGTGTTAGTTTGGCTTAGGACATTGAAAGTGTTTTTGTCCAAGAAGGAAACCTTGGAGGGAATAAACATTAGTATTTTAGATTTACTGGAGTTGAGGGAAAGGTGGTTTTGGTGCATCCAGTTCTCTGTAGCGGAAAAGGCTAATTGAGTTTTGGTCAGTAGTTCAGAAATGTTGGTGGCGGCACAAACCAAGGTAGAGTCATCAGCGTATTGGATGACTGTAGTGTCAGGGATGATGGTGTGAAGGTCATTTATAAAGATGTTGAAGAGCATGGGTCCAAGGATGGACCCCTGAGGAACGCCAGTAGGTGTAGACAAGAAGGAAGAGGAGGAGTTCTTCCATTTGACAGCTTGAGATCTGTCAGATAGGTAACTGGAGAACCAGGATAGAGTATTAGGGGTGAGATTAAGGTTAGTGAGATGATGGAGAAGGTGAGAGTGGGAGATGGTGTCAAAGGCTTTTGAAAGATCTAGCAGTACTGTGGATACAATGAGTCCAGAGTCTCTGGCTTGATTGATAGTTTCTAGGAAGGATAGCAAGGTGGTTATGGTACTGTGGCCAGGATGGAAGCCATGCTGGGTGGGTGTTAGGAGGTGATTCTGAATTAGATAAGGCAAAAGTTGGTGGTGGACACATTTTTCTAGAATTTTAGATATTGGAGAGAGTAGGGCAATGGGGCGAAGGTTAGAAATAGTGGTGTTTTTGCCTCCTTTGTGAAGAGGTAGAATGTAGGCTGAACACCAGAGTTTTGGTACGTACAACTCATTTAATGATCTATTAATCAGAATACTAATTGGGAGAACAATACCTTCAGCTGCATGTTTGAGGAAGGAGGAGGGAATGTTGTCAGGGGCGTTAGAGCATGGCTTTAGCTTGGATAGAACCTTTTTTATAAAAATGGTGGAAACATGTTTGAGATGGAAATTAAGGGGATTGTTATTTGGGTTGTTGGGTGTTGTGAGGAGGGAGTTAGGTGGATTCTTATTTGGGAATGTTTTAGTTAGCTTAGCTATGGATTTAGTAAAGAAGATGTTGAAATGGGAGCTCAGTTCACTGTCAGTTAAACTAGGGTCAGGGCAGGGATTGTTCCGTGATCCGGGATGGAGAAGGGAGTTGACCGATTTCCAGAATTGTTTTGAGTTCTTATTGTTGTTGGACTGAAGTTTATTACAGTAGTTTTTTTTCTCCTTGGTAATAAGTTTTTTTACTTGGTTGCGGAGTTGGGTGTATTGGAGCAAGGCAAAGGACAGTTTATTTTTCTGATAGAGCTTCCAGGATTTGTCTCTGTGACGCATAATTTGTTTAGTTTCTTTGGTCAGCCATGGAGCAGAATTAGCTTTGATTCATTTATTTCTTAGAGAGGATAGGGAGTTAAGAGTATTTATGACGATAGAGTTAAAATGCTCAACAGCGTTGTTAAATGGGAGAGTGTTTAGGGGTTGCCAGTTAATTTGTTTAAAGATGTTAGAAAAAATTAAGGGGTTGAAGTTTCTGAGGTTGTGAGTTTGAACATAGAGATGTTGGTGCTGAATGGAGGTAGCTGATCGATGTATGAAGGCAGGGAGATGGTCACTGAAGGTGCCAGGGATAGTGCCACATAGAGTGATTTTATTTGGATGGGAGACTAGAATCCAATCTATGATGGACCCTGGGGGGTGATTTTTGTTAGGGCGAGTTGTTGAAAGGGCTACTTGAGTGAAGTTGAAAAGGTTAATGGATAATGAGGGGGATGGCATGTTGATTTTATTCCAGTCAATATTGACATTGCCTAGAATATAGGTTTCGTATTTTATTTCAATTGAGGCCCAGTATAGAATATCTTCAAGGGTGGAGATATTGTTGCCAGGGGAGATATATAAAGAAATAAAGCAGATATTTTTATGTTTATTTAAATGGAGAAAGCTTGCAGTGATTTCAGAATTTTTGAATTTGGGGGTAGGGATTTGAAGAGGAATTAGAGAGAGAAGATTGGAGTAGAATAGAGCAGAGCCTCCACCTTTTTTGTTTAAACGGACACTTCTGAAGATGTGGTAACCAGGTGGTAAGATTTCAGAGTCAGTAATATGGGGTTTTAGCCATGTTTCAGAGATGGCTAGGATATTGGGTTGATTGTGATTAATCCAGGCTTGTATGTGGTAAAATTTGTTGTTAAGGCTCTGGGCATTGATAGTGAAGATCTCGAGAGTGCTGAGAGGGGAAGTGGGAGGAGAAGAGAAAGGGGGTGAAGTGTTATTTGTTGTAGGTGAAGAAGAGGGTGGAGGGAAAGGGTAGTTTGTGCTGAGGCAAGGGCCAGGGTTAGGATGAATGTCTCCAGATAAGGCAAGGACATTAGAGGTGATAAGTTTTAGTCTATAAGGTTTGTATAGTACGTATTTGTCTGGGGTTAGCAGAGGTTTAAGAGAGAGAGAGTTTTAGTTGAGGTAGAGAATAGTTTTGGATGAAAGAGGTGTAATGGGTTAGGTGGAATAAGGGGGGAAGATATGGAGTGAAAGTGAGAGAGTTGGAGAGATTGTAGTTGGGTGTTAGGGATAGTTTGAGTAGGAGGGAGGAATGGAGGAGCTTTATGGGAGTAAGAAGTAGCAAGATACAGAGGTATTAGTAAGATGAGAAGGGAGCTGGGGAACTGGATAGTAAAGGGGATTTGGTAGGGCATGTTAGGACAGATAGGGTAATGTACAGTGGAGAGAGAAATAATGTGGTATGCTAATTGAGAAGGGATGGTCGAAGTGAATAGAGAGAGTTAGATATTGTAGAAAAGGACAGTGGAAAAATGAGAGTGTGGAGGTATAGGAATTGGAGTGGGAGGAGTAGCATTGAGAGAGGTAAAAGAGGAGGAGTATACTTTGAAGAGAGAATAAGGGGGAGGGTAATAGTAAGAGGAGTATGATTGGATAGTAGATTGATGAAAGAATAAGAGGGAGGTGAATAGGAAGAGGACTGTGATTGGATAGTAGATTTGGTAGGAGGGGTCTGTTTAGGAATAAATGTAGAGGTGCTGGGGGCAGGTGGGAATTGGGGGCAGGGTAGGGGAGCGGAGTGAGCCTGCAGGGTGAATGGAGTGGGAAGAGCCAAAGGAGGAGAGAGTGAGGAAGACTATCAGTAAGAGAGATAGTCAAGGTAAGTTTTGCAGAGAAGTGTAGGGAGAAGGAGGACTGCTCAGAGAAAGTGAAGAGGTAAGTATATATGTAGATGAAGGACAGAGATAGAAGATAGGGGCTTTATAAGAAAAGGGCAGAGAAAGGGTGTTTGTAAGTAAAGAGAGGTAGGTAGTCCTGGGACAGTGGAGGGAGTAGAGGAAAGATGTCGAGGGGCAGTATAGGGGAGACAGGAGAGTGTGGATACAGAAGTGGTGACAGTAAGAAGGTGGGGGAGCACCACCTAGAGGCAAGTCAGTTTAATGCAGTAGAGGTCTGAAAGGGGGATATCAGGTAAAGAGAGGTAACGTCAGTCAGGATAGGAGAAAATTGTAGTGAAAAGTTGGAAAATCAAGCAGCAGAGAGGGGGGAGTTGAGGCTGCTGGCTGTCTTAGCAGGGAAGCGTACTGCGACCTAGTTATAGTCAGTTTAACTACTACCAAGTGTTAGAGCAGTACACATACTTTTATGTTTAAAAAATCCTTGTAATGGAAGTTATTCAGGGAGTAGTAGGCCTTTCAGGTAGGTTGGAATTGTCCGTTTATTGGTGGTACTTAGCCAGGGTGTCCAGGTGGGTACTTTCAATAGATTTAGGCAGGGAAGGCAGGAGCACAAGCTATTACATACAAGGAGAGAGAAGAAATGTTTAAGCAGGCAATGCAGACATCCTGAGGGTACAAGCAAACAACTGTAAAATTTTGTGTAACCAAATGTGTAACTGAGGTAACAGACAGCTATGAAAAGAAATAGGTTAGCAGGCAATGCAGGCATCCAGAGGTTACAAGCAGACAATGTTATATATTGTATTTCACGTAATTAATCTTGCAGCTAAGGTAACAGGCAGCTATGAAAGAAATAGTTACGCCCAATCAGTACCTTAATGGTATAGCCAAGCATGGAAAGAAAACAGAGATAACAGTACCTAAATGCGCTAGGATATTTCAGTGACCAGACAGTTGGAAATAATTTAAATGTGCGGTTAACAGCTAAGTTAAAAATCCGCATGCAGCACTGAGTTACTCAGTGACTGCATCAGGGTTCATGTAGAACCATACATAGGAAGAAGTCAACAGTTAAAGTGACAAGTGCAACATTAGTGTACCTGCAAACCAAAAAAAAGAACATCAAGCTTGGAGATAGTTTGAGAGACAAAGCAAGTTCCAGGAATCTTCATCCCTCAAAACCCCCATAAATTAATAAACAATATTGAAATCCTCATATCCCTTCTAAAACTAAATAAACACAAGTCTCTATGCATAACAAGAATTTACATTCTTCCATGCAACAATATAAATACAGCAGAAGAATTCTTCTCCCAGGCTTCCTCAAATATTCCACAGAAAATTATCATAATGGCTGAATAACATACAGACTAGCAAACTGGAAGAAATGAAACCTATAATATTGCAATAAACTTATATGGGCTAAGCCAACTTATTATTTCCTCAGCTCGTATGCCCTTTTTGACACTCTAAGTGACCACATCCTGACCTTCAGCAGAAGGGAAGAAAGCAGTATCCGTAAGATCTACTGCTATAGCCAAGCTCACAATCTGTCCTCCTTTCAAAAGTATGCCTTCACCGCAAGCTTAAAATTAATAAACTGATAAAATGCTATCCCTTCAATTACATGATTATGTCTCACTATTCAACACCACTTTTCACAATATTTTAGAGAAGACTCAAGGCAAATCCAGTACCCTGGCTGCCCAGACAAAGTAAACAACTTATGAACCAAGGAGACAAAGCATGGCAAACCTGAAGAGAAAACTTAGACAGAATGTAACCTACAAAATATAAATAGTTCTGAAATAGCACCAAATAAAAGATTAAATTTAACAAGGAATCATATTACTCTAATTTCTATATTTTAAATCAAAAGAGCCCCAAACTCTTCTGGTCTTCAGGGAGCCATCTACTAAATCCTGGCCAAGTTACCCAACCCAGCCCCTCTGCTGTCCCCTCAGTCACACAACTTGGCCATCCAATTCAATATACACAGCATGTGCTCTAGAACATTTCTCTTAAATCTGTTAACTGCCACTACCCCACAACTTTCCCCTAAACCAGCACACAACAATAAAACTTTCTCCATAGAAGCCATTTCCACCTCCACTATAGAAAAAAAAAAACGTCTGTAACTGACACAACTACTGGTACCCCAGAAAATGTCCCAGGAGAATACATTAAAATGACAGAAAATGCTCTGGCCTATCAAGTTTCTGTACTGACTATCCAATCCATTAAAAAAAGTTATGTTCCCATAATATGTAAAAATCTTACATGTCACGCTTACATAAGGAAGGCACTAACACGGAACTTATCAAATACACACTATCAGCCTTTCTATCTCCACTCTCAAAAGTCATTGAGAAATGTTTCCAAACATAGTTATTCTCCTTTCACTTCAGACAACACAGCATAGCTTCTGCTTTAACCATTGCAGTATTATGTCCTTTCTTATCTTCATAACCACTATCAATCAGAACAGAAATGAGGAAACCCAGTCTCTGCAGTCTTCCTTGACCTATGAAACTTTTTGTCATTCTTTCTCACACAATGCTGCTACAAAAATTGTCCACCTAAGCTTAGAATCACCCCTCACACATTTGGTTTGATAGCTACCTGTCCTACAGATGACAGGCTTTTAAACAGCAAAAAAAAAAAAAAAAAAAGAAGTTATGTACTCACCATAATGTTCCATGTGAGTTGTTTATCTCACCTTTATTCTCATTGATGGGTTCGGAGCGAGGCCGTTAGCAAAGCTCAAGGTTTGCCAGTAGCTTGAGACCAAGCCTCTTATCTTATCCCATGATGCCCTGCTGGAATTACCTCAGATCTTGTTTCTTGCGTGTATATATATATATATATATACCCCTGTAAGGAGTGCACTCCCCAAGAAGGAAGAAGAAGTATTGAACAACCAGGATGATACTAGCCTCTAGGTCAAGTGGCAGCCAGGAGGGGGATGAAGGGAGGGACATGAGAATAAAGTGAGATAAACAACTCACATGGAACGTTATGGTGAGTACATAACTTCTTTATGTGAAGTTGTTAAATCTCGCCATTTATTCCCACTGATGGGTAGCGTCCCTAGCACCCGCAATCCTGGGTGGCCCACGGGAGTACATTTTTCAGGACTGTAGAATCAAAAGAAGACCTGTCCCTGGAAGCCTTATCCACTTTGTAATGAGTGATAAAAGTATGAGGCTTAGACCAAGTGGCTGCAGCACAAATGTTATCAAGGGGCAATTTGGCTTGAAAAGCAGAAGACGTAGAAACGGCTCTGGTTGAATGAGCCTTTACTTTGTGTGGCAAAGGTATGTTAGCAGTTGCATGAACAAATGAAATACAATCCGATAACCATTTTGAAAGGGTTGTTTTAGCCACTGGTCTACCTTTTCTGGCCTCCAAAAAGGATACAAAAAGTTGATCTGATTTCTTAATATCCTTAGTTCTATCAAGATAAAATCTGAGCTGTCTGTGCACGTCAATTTTGTACAGCATGTATTCTAATTTGTTGGAATGGTTGGGAAAAAAGACTGGCAACTCAATGACCTGATTGATATTAGACTCAAAACAGACTTTACGCAAAAAGGAGGGGTTTGTTCTGAGAGATACTCTCTCAGCATGGAAAATCATATAAGGAGGTCTCTTAGATAATGCTTGAAGTTCTGACACTCTGTGGGCAGAAGTAATGGCCACTAGAAAAATAGTTTTCCAGGACAAAAATTTGAGATCACAAGATGATGCTGGTTTGAAGGGGGGAAGAATTATTTGAGATAGCATAAAATTCAAATTCCAGGGAGAATAAGGGGTTTTGACAGGAGGAATCATGTGAATAACACCTTTGAGAAAAACCTTAGATAACTTATGGGCCATAATACTTAACCCATCCAATCCAAGGTGGAAATTAGATATGGCGGCTAACTGAACCCGAACTGTGGCAGCTGCTGCTCCTTCCTTAAAAATCATTGTCAAAAACTCTAAAATGGATGACAAAGGAGCTCGGAAAAGGTCAATTTTTTGTATACTGGCCCAAATGGAGAACCTTTTCCACTTACTGCGATATAGTTTTCTGGTGGATGGCTTATGAGAAGACAATAGAATTTGTCTTGTGTCATCTGAGAGTGAATGAAGCCTGGCTATTTGGGGAAGTGGTCAGCCAAGCAGTCAGCTTTAGAGACTGCAGTGAAGGATGCAGGTCTCCTGACGGGTGTGTCAGGAGGTCTTGAACTGGGTCTAGGATCCATGGATCCTCCAGCAGATGATGGTGAAGAAAAGGGAACCAAATCTGTTGAGGCCAATGGGGGGCTATAAGGATAACAGTCCTTCCCAGTGACTTTGATTTCTGTAAAAACCTGGGTATCAATGGAATTGGAGGGAATGCATATAGGAGACCCAGAGGCCAATCGTATAGGAGTGCATCTCTCTAGGGATGTCCCAGAGGTGGTATTAGGGCAAAGTAGCTTCTGCATTTAGTACTGATGTGACTGGCAAAGAGGTCACAGCAAGGCTGGCCCCATTTGCGGAAAATCATGTCCACAACGTGTGGGTTGAGAGACCACTCATGAGGCAACAGGATTGCCCTGCTCAGCTTGTCCGCTATCATGTTGGATTTTCCCGGGATGTGTGTTGCTAACGGAAAACGCTGGGATGACACAGCCCATTGCCATACTCTGATGGCTTTTCGACAAAGGGGGTAAGACTTGGTTCTGCCCTGTTTGTTCAAGTACCATACCACTACATGTTGTCTGTCTGAATCACAATTGTCCCTAGAAGAAAAGAGTCCTGAAAGTACTGCAACACCAGAAGTACTGCTCTCAACTCCAGAACATTGATATGCAGATGTGACTCTTGATCCATCCATGTGCCTTGGGCAGTCTTTCCCTGAAAATGCCCCCCCCACCCTATCAGGGAAGCATCCGTGGTCACAGTGGCTACTGGGAGGGGGAGCACTAAGTGTCGTCCTATTGTGACGTGAAGAGATGTCAACCACCACCAAAGGCCCCTCTTGCAAGAGTTTGTGATGAGAATCATATGGTTCATTGGCAATTTCTGGTAAGACCATTGAGTGAACAGGAGCCATTGAAGAATTCGCATATGCATCCTTGTGAGTGGAATGGCTAGAATTGCTGCCACCATCAAACCTAGTACCTTCAAGACCTCTGCAGTTGTAGCTCTGTTCTTCAACACCAATGAGTTACGTGTTGGCGAAGAAGTGATATCCTTTCGAATGGAAGATGCAGAGTGGTGGTTGAGGTATCTAACTCTGCTCCTATAAAGACAGTATACTGCGATGGTGACAAGGCAGACTTATCGAAGTTGATCGTAATGCCTAAGGGGTGGCAGAGTGTCAGAGTAGATTGTGATGCCTGAATCAATTGAAGCCTGGTTGTGGTGGTAAGGAGCCAATCATCTAGATACGGAAACACCTGGAATCCTAGATGCCTCAGTTGAGCCGTGACCACTGCCATGCCCTTGGTGAACACTCTGGGGGCTGTAGTGATACCAAAGGGCAGGGCTCAAAACTGGTAGTGATTGGCTCCCAGCTGGAAATGCAGGTGATCTCTGGAGTGTCTGTCCATCTTTATGTGGTAGTACGCGTCCTTGAGATCGATGGAGCACATCCAATCTCCTTTCCCTAGAAAGGGAAGAATAGCCTGAAGCATGACCATTCGGAACTTTTCTTTTTTTACAAATTGATTGAGTCTGCTGAAGTCCAAGATAGGTCTCCAGTCCCCTGTTTTCTTTGGAACCAAAAAGAATCTTGAGTAAGTTCTGAATCCTGTTTGGTCTGCTGGGACTGGCTGGATGACTCTTTTTTCTAGCACCTTGCGGACCTCTATAGTTGCTTGTTCCCTGAGACTGGGTGGAACATCCGGGATTCTATTGACAGGAGTGAGAGGGGAAGAGAACGGTATGAAATACCCTCTGGAAATGATGCTTTGTACCCAGATATCAGATATTATGCTTAGCCAGGCTTCTGGGTACAAAGATAAGCGACCCCTGATTGCCTCCAGAGCCGGACAGCCATGTCTCCTTTTAGGAGCACTGGTAGGGCTGACCAAAGAACCGGCCTCTGTCACCATGCTGTTGTGGACCCCCCTGCCATGTGGGTGGTGTCTTCCATTATAACCCCCTCCTCTACCTCTAGAGGGGGTTTTGCCACGTGTGTCCTGAAAGGCTCCCTGTGCTTTTTGGAACTACATCTTTCCGCCCTTAGGGCCCTTGGGATAGGGCCGAGTAGGGGTAGAAAAATGGACTCCAATGGCAAATAGAGTCTTGCCTTCCTGCTCACATCTGGTTAGAGTTTCCTTTACCTGGGGCCCAAACAGGGATGAGCCATCAAATGGGGTGTTGATAAAGGAAGATTTGAAAGGCTCCGCAAAGGAACAGAGATGCATCCAGGTTTGTCTACGCAGAGCAATGCCTGAACTAGCGGCTCTACTCAAACCATCAGCTGCATAAGATATGAGATGCATGGACAAGTTCACAATCGAGTTTAGGGTAGCGAGCTGGGTGTTAACTTTGTCGGCAACCCCTGCAGCTACCGTACCTTGGAGAGTATCTCCTAGCTCTTTCAGGAGATCTCTTTGTAGTCTTGTAAAATGGGTTAAATAGCTCAGTGATCGAAGGGAAAAAGTCGTTGAACTAAACATACATTTCCCATATCTGTCCATGATCCTGGAATCTCTGTTAGGAGGATGGATAGATGAGGACGTCTCAGACATTTCCTTTTTGGTGGCTGCCACCACCACCATGGCATCAACAGGCACTCCCTTAGTCAAAAAAGCTTTGTCCACTGGGGCAAAGATTAACTTATTTGGCTTTTGAGGGACAGGTTCCATGGCCTACGGAGACTCCCACGCCTTATGAGAGATCAGCTCCATGAACTCATCATAGGGCGGAGACACCCAAGAGGTGGAAGGTTGAGAACTGAAAGCCTTCAAGAGCACTGACTCGTCTTCAGTAGGGCCTTTGGACTGCCAACTACACCTCTGATTAAGGATCTCTAATATCTCTGCAAAGGAGATATCCTCAAAGGGGATCAAGGGGACCCTTCTGACTCATCCAAGTCAGTGTCAGATGTCAAAGACTCCTGTGGGGAGTCCAAGTGCCTCCTCTTGCACAGTCTCTTCCTGGGTACCTCCTCAGTGGGGGCCACTGGGGAGGTCTCAGAAAAGCAGGGGGTGCACTGTGGGGCTACTTGAGGCTCAGGGTCTCTACGCTTGGGTTGACTGGTAGAAGCAGGAGCGGACACAGGCACTTGAGGGGAGGAAGAAGCCAGACCTGATGCTGATGATGTCTTTGGAGACAGGACTCTCCTCATGGCATCGAATACGCCATAGCTCCGACGAGAAGGGGTAGAAGGATCCGAAGTGACCGTCCGATCCTCCCACACTGAGGCCATGGGCTACGAGCCCGAGGTAGGAGCTGAGCTTGTCCAAGCTGAAGCCCTGAGAGGAAGAGTCAGCACCGACAAATCGGTACAACTATCCTCTCCAGACCCGACAGGAGAGTGTTGGCTCTTAGAGTCCCCGGATGGCACTGAGGATGTCAGAGTAGATGGAATCGATAACACCGGAGAAGGTCTCAGCTCCAGAGGCTCAACAACCAACAGGTCGGGTTCCTCCAGCTCTGAAAGCCCAGTACGGCTTGGAGGAGGAGCAGTCAAGTCCGGGTTAATGGTCTTCGGGTTCCGACGAAGGCATCGCTGTCAGCAACAATTTGGCAAGGCCTGGTGCCTGTAAAAGCTTCTGCACCAACTGGTCCATATCTAGATCTGAGAGGCTGACAGAAGACTTCGAGGAGTGCACCGAGGGTGCTGATTGGAGCAGAGGAGATGAGGGAATCTCAGAAACTGACTCCAAAGCTGTGAGCTGGCTCTGAACTGAAGGAAAGCTCGGTTTTGAGGGCAGTGGAACCGATGACCCTACACCCTCCATTTTTTTTAGCATTTTTTGATAACTTGGAGTCATCTGAAGACTTGGATGACTTAGAGGATTTATTAGCACCATCCTGGTCACCCAGTGCTTCTGAGAAGGGGTGCTGAAGTAAACCTCTATCCATCAATTTCCTCCTCCTCTCTAAAAGTACCCTGGAAGAGAAGGAGTGACAGATGCTACAAGAGTCTTGGAGGTGTAATGCCCCCAGACAGTAAACACACTGAACATGCTTGTCAGTGACTAACATTTTTTGTCCACAATCTGGGCATTTTTTGAAGCCAGATTTAGGATGTAGCTTCTCTTTCTCATCAGACATCTCTTTTTAAATTTAGACAAATTTAAACAATGGAAAAACACACTCAAGAAACTATCTAAATAACTACTGACTAAGAAATTGGTTAAATACAAGGCCAACTACTAAGCCAACTCTATAGAAAAAAACCAAGCCAAAACAGGGCACTTAACTAAATCTAAATCTAAGTCTAAATCTATATAGAAATATATATATATATATATATATATATATATATATATATATATATATATATATATATATATATATATATATATATATATATATATATATATATATATACATATATATATATAAACTATCCCAACAAGAAAGTCAAGAAAAAGTTTTTAAAACTTGCAAATGGATGAATCTATCCAATAAAATTGGTCAGAGCTATCTGGAACACCGAGATCTGTGCTGCGGCAAACTAGATCTGAGGTAATTCCAGCAGTACATCATGGGATAAGAGGCTTGGTCTCGAGCTACTGGCAAACCTTGAGCTTTGCTAATGGCCGTGTTGGAGCCAAACCCATCAGTGAGCATAAACAGCGAGATTTAACAACTTCACATCATCCATTATAAACTTAACTCCACTCTGATCTGTGCAGCTAAAAATATGACACACTGTGACAACTAACCCATGATTCATTTACCTCTAATGAAACATATCTGATTCCCAGCTTCTTCTAAACTCCATAAAATCCAAGCTCATCCTATTTACTCCAAAACAAATCTCTACTCAGACATTTTTCTTCACTCTAACCTCCACAAGCAATTTAAAAACTGAATTAGTAACCCACAATAAACTACTAGGTGTTATCACCTGATGACAGCTTTTAATCTGACTACCAAGTAAAAGCTGTAATAGATAATGCTAGAAATTATTGGCTTCAACAATTGGCTAAGCTTCTGGTGTCATTCTAAAGGGATCCAGTATCTGTCTGCCTGGGATGACATGGTTGACAGACCACGATGCTTTGCCAGAGATGGCCTGCACCTGTCAGTCCTGCGATTCCAGATACTGGCTAAGGTTCTTGCAGCCCCTATAGTGCCTTTTTTAGGCAAGGTTCAAATGACAAATTCACCACCATAACAGGAACAGGCAAGCAAAAACTGAGGGTGATACTACTCAAAGCTAGAAGTCTAAATCTCAAAATGCACTCACTCAAGGCACTCCTTAAAATGGAGAACATCGATATCTGTGCAGTGACTAAGACCTGGTTCAAGGCTCCAGAGAGCACCCCTGAACTACCAGATTTAGACTCATACCACACTTTTCAGCCATGTAACCTGGACCGGAACACCAAAGGTGGAGTTGTGTCCGTATTCATTAAGGATATCCACACCTCCAGGCTAGTTGCTCAGCATAATGCAGCCGAGGTTATCCAAGTGCAACTAACTCTGGGCAAAACTGCAATCCAAATTGTAGCTTGCTACAGATCCCCCACCGTGCCGCAGGATTCCCACTCCTCTTTTGCTGATGTACTGGAAAATATTAGGGTTCAACTAAACACCCTAATAATGGGCAATTTCAACTACCCCATCATTAACTGGGAAAACTACTCATGTACCAACTCCTTTGCTCAACGCTTCCTGGAATTCATAAACTCCAGTGCCCTGGATAAACCTATCTACACTCCCACCAGGGGCAACAATATCCTAGATCTAGTCATTATCAACATGATTGACCGGTGTTCCACACCTGAAGTCAACACCTCATTGGTCCGATCCGACCATAAGCTAATTATCCTAGATATCCACATCCTGCCCCCACCCCCCATTAAGGAAACCACAGTAAAAAATTTCTCCAAAGCCAACTTCATGCTTCTTAAGACAGAAGTGGTGAACTTCATGATGCCCATGCGAATGGACAATACAGTTACGACTACTGAATCCTAAACAATTGCACTTTATAAGCACTTAAACGAGTGTCTGGATCGTGCTATCCCAAACAGAACCAAGATGCTAACCTCCAAAAAAAGGAAGCCAATCTTTTGGTAACCTGCCATAAACAAACTGTACAACAGAAGGAAGAAACTGTTGCAAAAGAGAGTAAAATCCCATGAGTGGAGGAGCTCCCTGATCAGCCTCAGTAAGAAGCTGCGATCCCTGATAAAATCCTCCAAATCTAGTTATGAAAACAAAATCGCCACTGATTCTAAAGACAACCACAAAGCATTCTATAGCTATGTCAAGAATTTCAATGGCAACACTCAGATCTGCTCTGAGTTACAGCACAATAGCACTAAATATACAGACCCAACTGATATTGCCAACATCCTGGCAGATAGGTTCAGTGCTAACTTTACTCCCCTCTCACCCCCTAAAGAGCCCATCTCTATACCAGAATAATGCAAAGTTCCTGTAATCACGGCTGCACAGGTAAAAACCACAATCTCTAAAGCCAAGAACACAGCATCCATGGGACAAGACAACATCCCAGGCTGCATTCTACATGAACTACAGAACGAACTGGCACCCCACCTAAGTACCATGTTCAATCATATCCTCACCTCAGGCTTTGTACCTGCTGAATGGCACACAGCGATGGTTATCCCACTCCACAAGGGGGGAGCCACCATGGACCCCGGGAACTATCGCCCCATTAGCCTGATGAGCCTGGTCTGCAAGGCCATGGAACGCATCATCATGGAACTTATAAAGACATTGGTAATCTCCAAACTCTGAATGTCCCAACAGTTGAATAAAGAAACCTCCAACACATCTTATAACAAAGCACTGGTTTTGCTAACATCAGTAGAAGGTGATAAAATATGATTATACAAAAATGTGAAATGCAATAATGTTTTATACTGATGTTATTTTCAGTACACCTGAGCCTTTAGAAATATTCCTGATGACATATTATTCCCTCTTACCTTTAGATTTGTAACATATGTATCCTCTTTCTACTTCGCAGGTTTCATCCTTCCAGTATCCTGTTGATAGCATCTTTCCATTGCTTATTAATGTGCAATCATGTTTCTATGAAAGAAAGACAAGATAATTTCTATTAAGTAATTATTTTAATAAAGGGCAAGCACAAAACACAGACAGAGATTAACGTAGTTTAGTACACTCTTTTCATTCCATTCTTTTTTTTTTTTTTTGGCTGTGACTCTGAGGTGGATCATTTCATAGGAGCTGTACCCACTCTGAATAAATATAGAACTAACTAAAAAAAAAAAAAAGCCACCGTGGTGGAACTGCAACATCAATAGGCTGTAAAACAAAAAGAAGAAAATCATAGCAAAAATTAGGAGGTGTAGCACAAAACAGGATAAAAAGACTGTTGTCAAACTAAACAAATAACTCAAGATATAAATAAAGTCTACCAAAACCATATTTGAGGTAAAATTGGCCTCACAGGCCAAGGACAACAACAAGGCATTGTTTAGGTATGTCTGCCACCTCAAAGGTAATACACAAGTGTGTGCAGAGCTCATTGTTATTGGAGCCACCCATAATGAGCCTGATCCAAATGGAGAGATGAAAAATCAGCAAAGGGAGAATATTGCTGGAACTGAATTCATCCTTATGTCTTGGTGAGTACCTTCATGAGGTGCACCTGTTTCTCACAAAATCTCACCAAGATGACACTGATATATAGACTGTATTTTATATAGCATATATCATGGACAGAAGTAGGCTAAAAATAAAGAAAAGAGCTGGGTGCACAAGTCCCAGGGTAAAAAAGTTCCAAAGCCTGGTAGGTGCACTGGTATCAGGACTGGAAGATGACAGTGTAGAATCCTCAAGACACAGAAACATTCTTACAATGGGACTAGGCCGGGCCCAGGGGGAGGATGCCCTCCCTGTTGTAGAAGGAAGCAGCAGTCTACAAAAATCACAAAAACTGATAGACCAAAAAAGAGCCATACAGATGCTAGAGTGGACTATTTAGGACAAGAAAGAAATTATGTACTGCTACTGCAGTGGTGGTGCTGCGGTAGCATTGTCGCCTCATAGCAAGACATTGTCTCATTCGATTCTCAGCTAGAGCATCTTCTGTGTGGAGGCATACGTGAATGGGGTGTGCCTTTGTTGAAGGTTGTGCATCAGGGCTGGTAACCCGGTACGTAAAAATCCACTGCCAATCATTAGCGGACCAGAGTTCCGCTGTGGCGACCCCTAACTGGGAAAAGCCGAAAGACACAAACAAACAAACTATTATGCAAGAAGCCCAGAATTTCCAGACAAAAGATTAAGAGAAAAATTAGAGGAAAGAAAAATTCTTCCACAAGAAAAACTGTCAGAAGCTTCAAATATAAATTTGTGTTCATTAATACAAGAGATCCAAGAAAAAACACTATATAGACCAAGAAACATTGTGACATTTGGAAAAAGAAGTGTCTGTTTAAGTGCAAAATTTAAAATACAAAATTTAGAGACTTTTGAAGTGTATAAAAAAGAAATATGGACATGGGAAAGAAAGAGAGATCTGATATGGTACAATATTTATACAAAGGAGAAAGACAAAATAATCAACACAAAAAGGGCAGCCCCAAAGATATCTGAAGAAAAATATAGGCAAATGCACCCAGATATGGAAAACGTCATCATAAAAAACTTAGATCACAAAGAGGGAATGTAGAACAGAAGATTAGTCAAGTAGAAGTTAAAAAATAGAATCTTAAATTATGGAATATTTGCAAAGTGAAGGATTCAGTGAAGAAAATCTAACAGGTCATATCACACCATGATGGAATAAACAGTCCCCAAAGTAAGAAAAACAAGAGAAGACATCTGAAGAAGAAATATGGACACGGGAAAGAAAAAGAGATTTAATATGGTACAATATTTATGCAAAGGAAAAAGCAAAACAAATTAATGTAAAAAGAGCAGCACCAAAAATATTTCAAGAGAAATACAATAAAAGACATCCAGATATGGACAATTTCACAATATAAAAAAAAAGAAAACAAAGAGAAAAAGTAGAAAACAGGTTTAGTAATGGAGAAGTTAAAGAAATAGAAACTGAGGTTATGGATTACCTGCAAAGTAGAAGATTTAGTGCAGAAACTTTATTTCAGATAACAACACAACAGAATAGAGCAATGGGCACCCAATTTAAGGAGAAACAGTGGAGCAGGAAGCATCTAATCAGTTGACATATGAAGATTATTTGGAGCCTCCTACAGGAAATCAGTATAAAGATTCAGTTGTAGCTATACAGTAAGGGAAAGAGCAGGAAACTGTGGCAACTCTGACACAGTCAATATCGGGCACTGATAGGGCAGTGAGTTCCCATATGAATGAGCAATGGATGACAAAGGGTGAAACTGTAGAGAATGTGGTACGGGAAGAAGTTCTGGAACTTTCTATAGAAGGATCGCAGGAAATGGTGACCAAACAATGTGCCCTCAGTTTAGAATTAAATGATCTAAGAGAAGAGTTGCTTGATTCAATAGAGATGGATAGGTGTACTAAGATCAAAGAAAGAAATGGACTGCAGAAGGTCAATAAAACCCAAAATGTTAAAAGGTTGATAAATGAGCACAGTAATTACGACTGCCTGTAGAGATTCATGTGATATAACAGAAGTAAATAGGATACATTACTCCGCAGCCAAATTAATAATAGGTAAAGTCCTACCATAAGAACACAAGGTAATAAGGGAAAGGCAGGGAAAAAACAAATGCCATCATGGAAGTTATCAAATAGAGAAAACTATAAAGCAATTAAGACAAGAAGTGTCACTGTTAGAAGATTATAGAAGAGGGAACAGATCTACAAAAATACTCAGAAAGATAGACATGATAAAAGCAATGCACAGTATTATAATGGATCAGGATTTATCATGCAGTGTCGCAAATAATAAATTAAAAATATCAGCACAGGCAGAAACACTTAGAAGATACACAGATAAATATAAAGGAAAAATACAAAATAACCAATTTATTCATGACCCAGAAAAGTTTTATAGACAATTGAGAAACAAGGTAAAAGGAATTGAAAGACCACCAGAAAAAGAAAAAAATAGATGCATTTTGGAGAAATATTTATGAAGATCCTGTGGAACATAACAAAGATGCTAAATGGATAGAAGAAGTAAAAGAAAGAATAAGAAGTTCAAATGTACATGATATGAAATGGAATGAAGTAAAGGCCAGAAAGACTGAAACATAGTTAAGAAAAGCCTCTAATAAGAAATCCCAGGCCGAGTTGCAGTACCTAACTTCTGGCTAAAAGTATTAACATCTTTGCATGAAGATTTATAAGAGTTATTTATATGCACATCCTGAACAGACACCAGCCCGGCTAACAACAGGAAAAATAATGTTCCTTCTTAAGAGTGAACCTGCAAGCTAATCTAAAAATTATACCCCGGGATTCATGAAGCTCGGCGCAAGGCCGGCATAAGGCTTGCGCCAGCAGTGCAGTGTATAATCGGCGTAGCAGCGCCACATGCATAGTAATGAGTGCGCGCCGCAACCACAAACACGTGCAGAGGGCACGTGCGCGAGCCCAAGTAGGATGCGCCCGTAGGCGTGGCCAAGCCGGCAGGGGATGAGCAACCTAAAGTGCTGACTGTCACAGGCCGCCTGCAATAGTAACCGCACCAGCCAGGGTCCGTGGATAATGAAACGTACGCAGAGTATGCAACATAGTACCCGTTCACACAAAACGGAGAACCAAACATTAACCCACGAAGTCCAAATTGTACCCATCCAAGGAACAAAGGATACGCGTACTACCGTGTCCGTCACGCAATGCACTGTCAGTGGGCATACCCAGTGAAGGTTTACCGCAGCATGTCAGCACGCCGCACCTACACACAAGTAGCCACATGGACATGGTCACCAGCAGTAGTGAGAGTACACAGCCGGGCAGCCGTGTCGATATAACAACCAGAAGGAAACCAGATACCCGAAACACAGACAAACATGTGCATAGCAACATGTACTACACCCAGCAACGTGCCCGTCGCATACACATAGGACGGCGTATGCCTAAGTGTAATATCCAGAAGCAGAACCCATGCATGCAAATGTAATACACAACAGCCCCGTCATAGCACGTAACCCGCACCCATGTACGACCGTGCACCCAACCCAGCTAGCAGCCTTGCGCAGCTGCACACCTACACACAATGGGTATACCTGAAATGTAGTAAGAAGTATTGTCCTAGGCAGTGCCATGCGGGCAAATATGTACCCCACATGTCAACATCCCACCTCAGGTACTGATATCCAAATGGCTGCATGTGAATGTGTCGGCAGAATGTGTACATCCCGCATGTGGTATGGACCTGTCAAAACCCCATAGGCGTGCACATGCCACGGTGCCCATAACTGTACACATCTGGACAAGACAGTATGTTCAGCCACCGTATTGATGATTAGCTATGCAGGCATGTCAAACACAACACATATGGCGGAACATCTGCCCACCAAGCAGGACGCCCCAACAGGGTGCCACATGCACAGAAGGTGAAGGTGGGACATCACACGTTGAGAATAGCGTTGCTGGATGGCCAAACACCCACGGCCAATGCAAAGGATGGAATAACATGTATATGCCTGGATGAATGGGTATGTCATAGCATGGGAATAGGCCAAGCTATCCAACATAATAGCCATGCGTACCAGATACAAACTGCCAGTAACACGCAGTAGTAATGCAGGAAGGCATACACAACTGTGGGAATAGCACAGGACATATGGCATGTGCCAAGTGTTGACGCATGACACAAATGTCCAGGATGGGGCTCCCTGCAAAGAGGAACATGTGCCAACCCCAGCCCCACAGATGTACCGGCAGTGGAAACACATCCCAAACACACACCAACACTACCGTCCATCCCACGATAGCAACGGAGGCTGGTCAAAGACCACCATGACGCGTGCACAAACAGGGACACGTGTAACCATTGCCCTAACAACCCCCCACAGGCCAACGAATAATAGTATGGACATATGCATGTAATGCTGTGAAGGATGTGTGGTAGTCCTCAGTATCACAGAGGTAGGTACACAGATACACTGTAATCAACCGTGACGTATGTGCACTGTACACAGCATACCTGCAGGTAATACATAGTTCAATCATGTGCCACAGAAATATACACATACGAATGAGGATAGGGGATAGACAAGTGTGAATGGGACAAACTATGAACATAGGTTCATAGGTCCATAGGTACATAGTAGGCTATCTGCCCAAGGGCAGCTATAACCCTAGCCCATAGTTATGTTGCCTTTGCCAACCCTCCAGTCCAAAGATAACAATGCCTATTATATTGCTGTACCTCTGTCAAGCAGTGACAATGAAGTAATCCCTGGGGTATATCTGCAATCTCCCATCCATTGGTCAAGATCCCCCTCGAACAAGGCCATCGAGGTGCTCTGCCTCACATGTACTGGGATGTTGTTCCACAGCATAGTGAGTGTCTGGGTGATGAATCTGTCCCTCCAACACATTCTATTAATGACCGTGTCAAGGTTCACGTCACCTGCCCCTGTTGTTCTGAGGGATGTAGATCCATTAGGTGAAGCATAGTCATCAAATATGGGTCGACATGGCCTTGTATGTCAGGCACAGGTCACCACTGAGCAAGTGGTATGTGACTGAATGGAGCAGGAGTCCTTTCAGTCGAGCAGCATAACACAAATTCCTGAGACCCTGCATCCGTTTGACGATGAACCTATGGGGCCTTCCCAGCTGCTGCAGGTGTCGGGTCAGATACCTTCCGAACGGGGCAATGTACTCAATCATAGGTCTAATGAGTGATGAGTACAAGGAGACGATGACCTCCCCTGATCGAGATGTGAATCCCTGCACGATCAGGTGGGCAATGTAGAAGGTCTACCTAACTACGTTAGCAACGTGTGTGTCGAACGAATGGTGACTGACAACCTGTGTCCCCAGATCCCTGGTAACTCCCTCTGTGCTCAGTGGATTGCCACCTATATGGCAGCTAGGGGTAACCTTGTTCTTCCTGAAGGGTATGACTATGCATTTCCTGACAATTAGCTGTAGGCCATGTCCCTGGCACCAGATATCCATATCTGTGAGGCCCTTCTGAAGGATATCTGTGTCAGATGTCCATCCCACTATGGCACCCAGTTCGCAGTCATCTGCAAACATTGTCAGCCATAACCCCCCTGTGTTTGCTTGTACTTTGGAAATGTAGATGCAGAAAAAGAGTGGACCCAGGACTGAGCCCCGTGGGACACCGCCTGTGACCGGCTGTGAGTCTGACATGGTGCCAGCAACTATGACCGTGTGGGTTCTGTCACCTAGCCAGTTTGCAACCCATCCTGCGATGTACGGGTTCACATCCAAGCCGATGGGTTTATCAATGATACCTGAGGGGGGTATTGTGTTGAAGGCCTTTGCCAGGTCGAGGTAGGCTGTATGGACTGCCTGACCCTCATCAATGGCCTCGGTGACTGTTCCTAAAATGGCAACCAAGTTTTAAACGCATGATCTGCCTTTGACCAAGCCAAACTGGGTTGGATGCAAAGTATGCAAGTCCCCTATGTCTTCATCTATGAGTTCCATTATGATCCTTCCCCATTTCTTTGCAGATAAGGCTTGTCAAGCTAATGGGATGGTAATTACCAGGGTCAGTGGAGGCACTGCCCCTGTGAAGTGGGACTACAGTCGCCGTGTGCCACAACTTGGGTACGTTACCTGAGGTGAGGCTAAGATTAAACAGCTGTCCTAACTGTGGGTCTAATTCCTCAATGAGTTCGTGGAGTACACAGCCAGGACACCATCTGGTCCCATGGATGCTGTGTTCACTGCCTTGGAGAGAGCATGTCCCACCTGTGCGTTACAGAAGTTTCAGTGGCCACAATCCTCTGGTACAGACATCTCTCCATGTAGGGGGAGGGGGGGAGATGTTTGCACCGACCCTGTCAGCCAGCATGTTGGCAATGTGTGTAGGTTCAGTAAACTTCACATCATTCTGAACCCAGTCCGAGCATATCTGGGAGTGTCCTCCCAGGTGTCCAACATAGCTAAAGAAGGCCGTATGATTGTCTGTCGAGTCCTTGGTGATATATCTGTCAGATTTGCCCTGGATGATGTCATGAGAGCTTGTAGTTCTTCACATATAATGAGCAAGGGTGTCATACCTTACAAGGATTCTGCTCTGTCTTGTAGTAGCTACCTCCTTTCATTGTAGAGCTTGTGTATGGCTGGGGTACACCAGACTGGATGCTTGGCATTGGTACAAAGACTCACAGTTGTGTAAGGGATTGCCTGATCCATGCAGTCCTGTAGGTGCTGGTTGAAGGCATATGTAAGTGATTCAGTGGCTTGAGTAATGTTTACCACTGGCTCAGGGGCCTTAAAGGAGACCACACTAGTGTTTAGAAGTGTGAAGTCGGCTTTTGAGAAAGCCATATGTATGGTAACCGGCACCACCCACAGCATTGTATGCCAATAGCAGAAGCTATTGTATGTTGTCCAAACACACGTGTCCGTACACATGGAACATCATAGCAATAAACCACACCTGGATGTGGGTAATGCTAGACATACCCATGGCAGACGTGGTGCGTTCCCGAGCCCGACGCCCGAGGGACCACACACATAGCCGGCCTTAGGCATAGGCCAAGTAGGCAGCTTCCTAGGGCGACGCTCTGCTAGGGGCACCTTACCAGCCTTTATTCGGTGTAGGTAGACCAGGATGGGGGTAGCGGGTGATGTGGTGGGGCACCATGGAGTCCTTCTGCCTAGGGCACCACCTGACCCAAGGCCACACCTACAGTACCCACACCCAGATGCGGGTCATTGCTAGTATGCTATATCATCGATGGAAAGAAACCATATATTCCCAGACATAATGGCACAGCATAATGCCTGTCTGCTGCCCAAAGCAGACATACGGCACCCGCGGCGGTGCGGACGTACTGCGCGAGATGTCCATAACCAATGTCGAAACTGTCACGCTATGTGAAATAATGTCAACATAGCGATTCAATACTAATCAGCGACGGAGAGCCCGATGTCCCCGTTGCTGAGCTGTACAACCTATTCCGCCATGTTAAATGTGTGTAGCAGAGCGGGACTGCCCCAAACTAAGCAACGGACATGTCCGTGGCTCGGTGGAAGCCGTCACGCAATGTTAAACCCATGTAATATAGTGATACAGGTTATAAATACCGAAGTTTAGTAATGGAAATAGGTCCGTTCGACCAGACCGTGTGCAATTACTATAACAAGATCTACAACGGGCACGCCGGCCAATCAGCGCACACGGTTAGGAATAATGGGGGGGGGATATGGTATCATAGACACGGACAAACCGTGCCCATGTGACTCGTCTGACATTCGTACACGGTCAAGGCAGTTCCATACACTAGGCGGACAAGACCAAACCCAAAGCACCACAGGAACACCCTGACAATCGAAGGCATGTATACGTAGGGGATATAAGCCCCTGTGATCTGAATATCCCTGCAGTCACGACATATGCATCCTGGGCCATGAGCGGGGGGGAATGAGGAATGTTTAACATGTAGTACCGCACCTTTCCCAGCAGGAGAATGGATGCCTGTGACGTACGTGAGTGCGGGGGGGGCGGGGGGATATGTAAATTTAGCTAAGTACCATGGGTATGCATGTAAATGAGACCGAACAGCTAACGTGTAGTGGTCACAGTAACCGGCAAACGTGAATGCAGTCCCGTTTGAATTACGACTATAGAACATATAAATGTGCCGGTAATGCGTAATGCGTCCATGCCGCAAAGACTGTTACATGTGTAAAGGTGAAAGTGCGTTTCGCACACGTCCGTCAACCGGATCAGAGATATGTTACCGGAACTGTCACAACTAACACAGGCCACGTAACCACACAGACCCAGTAAACATATGTAACCAGAATACGGATATGCATGTGCCTGCGCGTAACCCACAATTAGGAAATGCAAGTGCGCGTGTGCGTGTGTGATCCGCTCACAGCAGGGAATGTTAAGGCCGTGTCCTCCACGTCAATCATACATGTCTCAAAACTGTCAGCCCCTGAAAGTATGGAATCGGGCAGTGCCATGTAAAGTACCGTTAGAAGTAGTGAGAAACACACGCTATGTGATAAGACAAACATAGAATGTGGATAGAATAACGTGTGCGTTAGTAGTATGGATAGACGACGGTTATGCATGTGTAACTCGACCCACTTGTCAGAAGGTGCACCCATACGAAAAGTGTTCAGTAGGCTCACACTTGTTGACCGGGCTAGGCTAGCTGGATATATGTCCAGTGTCAGCAGAGGCCCGTGGAGAAATGCTCCACACACAATAATAGCACAACATACCAGAGTACTCATATATGTACCAAAGAAGAACAACAATAGAAAGTGTCCTGAAAGGACTGGTTACACACAGATCACAGATGACAGAGAAATATATGGCCAGTGGAAGCACGTCACAATTATGGGATCATGTCCCTATAGAAGCAAGAAGGTCTCACATGACACGCCAGCGAATTGCCAGATAGACACAGGTCAATGTAACACACAGCAACATTAAGGGCCAACCAGCCGTACACCATGCCGAACCTGTACAGTGGAAAGGTATGGCATGGTAATTGATGTGTGTACACAGGTAATCCACAGACAGTAACAAAGCAAGGTATGAAACGAGGGGTTCAAATGTATATATCTACACACAGCAGTCCGACGGCCCGTATATATGACATGGACATAGATTTGTCACCTGAAAACAAGATGTGAACAACTACAGTTTAGTCCATATCATATTGATATAGTAATAATACAGTCATATCAATATTTAACATTGTGACCCTTATTTACATTCATATTTATACAAAATATGCATGTAATTGTACTTATTTATTCCATGATTTGGAATCTTAATGCAACAATTATACACATTGATAAACAAAAGCATTACCAACACACTACATTCTAAGGTTTACTCACAACAATTATCAACTATGTTTCAATATACTGATGATATTGACCAATATTGTATTTATATTAACACATCGTTGTTGTATCATTGTTTCCATTCAGTAATGTATGCAACACCGAGTTCTACATGTCACTTTATCATCAGGACTTGGAGCACGGTCCACTGAACTATGAGCAAGTCTATTAATTAGTTGACATTAAACTGACTCAGAAGGAAGTATATAAGGGACGACTATCTAATGTATCACGTACTCGCGTTGCCCCATGTTAGTGGGTGAAAGAGCTCAGTATCCTATGACTGTGGAGTGTATCATTTTTGTCATCGTCTGTCTTGGCATGGTTTATGTTCAAGAATGTATTTTATGAAGATGACCAGGACTCAGGGTCTGCTGTATTTCCACTTACTGGAACATGGATATAGATAGGCCAAGTAATACATAATATGGGTAAGAAGAAAGGAACAGTTTACCAAGAAAAACCTAGGAAAAGAACCCACCAGGTCCTAAACCGAGAGCACCAAGCAAACACAATGTAGTGCTATGAAAACCAAGTGTTTCAAAAATGAACCCAAATGGTGTAAATCAAAAGATGCAAGTTAGCAACTGCTCTAAATAATCCTCCGAAGTCCCAATAGGAAAGATGTGCCACTTTATTATCAAAATAACACCACCAAAACAAGCAGATCACGAGCGCTGTCGCCCGGTCTTACCGGGCTTTTTCAGGTGTAATTAGCTAAACCAATAACTCTAGCTTTTATAGAACTAATTGATTAAAATATCACCATGGTACTGATGTTTTATTTGGTTCAAATGGTTCACAAACAACTTTGAACATAAAGAATGAATTCTGTTTGAATTCATATAAGTTGCATACATACATTTTAACAATGCATTTATTGTGTCGAGCAGTTTTAAATATGTATTTGTCTCTTTAATGCTTGTAGAAGTGGATTTAATTTATTTACAAAATGGTGATATTTTAATCAATTAGTTAATTAACAGAACGCACTTGCGCTATAAAAGCTAGAGTTATTGTTTTCGCTAATTACACTTGAAAATGCCCGGTAAGACCGGGCGAAAGTGCTCATGATCTACTTGTTTTGGTGGTGTTATTTTGACAATAAAGTGGCGAATCTTCCCTATTGGGACTTCTGAGGATTATTTAAAGCAGTTGCTAACTTGCATCTTTGGATGTACACCATTTGGGTTCAGTTTTGAAAAACCTGGTTTTCGTAGCACTACATAATATGGGTAGTCAAACAGACATCCGCAATTGGGGAACATACAGCAGCAGTCAAAACCACTGGCCAGATGGACACAGTCCAACAAGTTCTACACTTTACATATGCACATTGGTGTCCATTGTAGGACCCCAAAAATTGATCCATACGCAATATCTACCAGCTGTGAGTGAGCGACCCTGAAGGAGTGACAGCCGTGACTATGGCACAGCTAGACATATGCACCACCAGCGTGTTTAAGGTTGATGACAAGTGTCCATGAAATGCAGGACATATGAACAGAAATCACCAGATTGTCGAGTCCATAGAAGTGCGTCCACATCCCAGTCCCGCACACATGAAGGATGTGTAATGGGTACCGTCGAGGGTTACAGCCATGGGATCCTGGGTATGCAGAAATGGGGCTCGGTGTTGTTTGGCAGATAATCCGTTGTCCCGCCCCGTGGGAGGGATGTGGGTATAGCACATGCCTTACTCCTCACTAATAATGCAAAGCATCCACCGGATAATGCTAAATGCAGGTGTGAAATGTGTACAGCCCTATACCAGTGTCCAGTAGGCAATTCCCATGGATGGACAAGCGTACGACCAAGATGGCACCCATAACTGGAAACCTGGTGGAATTACACAGCTGCAGTAAGGCATAACACAGGGAATACAGATAGGGACTACAGTAGACACTCCCCATACAAAGTCAGAACACTGTGCGAATACCGGCGTACACAGCACTCAATCTGCCAGCACCAAAATGGGGATCACTCGCTTCCATACTGCGGAACAAATGGGCGACCTGTGGAACACATACTAATGGCACACCAACAACGTCAACTAGGAAGGTCATAGGATGGTTAAACTATGGAGTTCCCACTTATAAAGAACATCCTTCAATGAATTAATAGGATCTAAATGTTTTGGTGGTGTTATTTTGACAATACAGTGGCAGATATTTCCTATTGGGACCTCTGAGGATTATTTAAACCAGTTGCTAACCTGCATCATTGGATTTACACCATTTGGGTTCATTTTAGAAAAACCTGGTTTTCATAGCACTACATAATATGGGTAGTCAAACAGAGATCCGCGATTGGGGAGCATACAGCAGTAGTCAAAACCACTGGCCAGATGGACACAGTCCAACAAGTTCTACACTTTACATATGCACATTGGTGTCCATTGTAGGACCCCAAAAATTGATCCGTACGCAATATCTACCAGCTGCGATCGATCAACCCAGAAGAAGTGACAGCCGTGACTATGGCACAGCTAGACATATGCACCACCAGCGTGTTTAAGGTTGATGACAAGTGTCCATGAAATGCAGGACATATGAACAGAAATCACCAGATTGTTGAGTTCATAGAAGTGCGTCCACATCCCAGTCCCGCACACATGAAGGATGTGTAATGGGTACCGTCGAGGGTTGCAGCCATGGGATCCTGGGTATGCAGAAATGGGGCTCGGTGTTGTTTGGCAGATAATCCGTTGTCCCGCCCCGTGGGAGGGATGTGGGTATAGCACATGCCTTACTCCCCACTAATAATGCAAAGCATCCACCGGATAATGCTAAATGCAGGTGTGAAATGTGTACAGCCCTATACCAGTGTCCAGTAGGCAATTCCCATGGATGGACAAGCGTACGACCAAGATGGCACCCATAACTGGAAACCTGGTGGAATTAAACAGCTGCAGTAAGGCATAACACAGGAAATACAGATAGGGACTACAGTAGGCACTCCCAATACAAAGTCAGACCGCCGTGCGAATACCGGCGTACACAGCACTCAATCTGCCAGCACCAAAATGGGGATCACTCGCTTCCATACTGCGGAACAAATGGGTGACCTGTGGAACACATACCAATGGCACACTAACAACTTCAACTAGGAAGGTCATAGGATGGTTAAACTATGGCGTTCCCACTTATAAAGAACATCCTTCAATGAATTAATAGGATTAATGTCAATTGACCATGGAATATACCTAATCAACATCAAAGAACCGCTGGCACCTTATGTCACACAATCCAAAACACACATAGGTAGATGAAACAGTCAACGTAGAAATTGTCCAGGACAGTGCCCAAATGGTATACAAAGGTTCCTTCATAGACAAGTAAGCGCTTTCACCCGTAGGCTCCGTCAGACTTACACATAACATAAAAGCATCCAGGCTTTAAATATCCCTCCTTACACTTTCATTGGTCAATTTCTCAGCAAACAATGAACAATTAACCACAGCATATAAAGCACAGACGCAATGTTAACTACACACACATATATTAACATCTCCAAAACATCCTATTAAAACATGTATTATATGATATTGTACTATGCCTAATACTCATCAATCAAAGATCTAACAATATATATAGAAGATATGTATATCATATCAATGTAATACAGTGGTAAACAACTGAAAGAGTGGACTAATGTGTGTTAACTGTATATCTGTACCTAAACTACATTCCTGTTACTTGGGTTTAAGCCACCTGCTTCTCAAAAGAGGCTTAATCAGTGTTTCATCAGTCAGCCCTGGTGTGTGGTCAACTCTCCACCTAATAATCCATCTCAATCCGCATTCTAAAGCATAGTTGATGAGGTCCCCTCTGGTATTATAACCTAGCCTTTGTAAAACACTGAATGTAAACGTATGCCTTGTGATGTGCTCATAGCGGCCGTAGGCATAGGCCAATCCTGCGGCTGCCTAGGGTGCCGCACTAGTAGGGCCACCTGTCTAGTAGGTATGTCATGTAGGTACACCAGGATGGGGGCACCATGTGTTGTGGTGGTGGGTGCCATGGAGCCCTATAGACTAGGGCAGCGGTCGATCTAAGGCCGCTGCCGTAGGAGGGGTAGTACGGTCTGCAGGTATGTGCTGAAGTGCACATGAAACAGCGGTCTACAAGGATTACCCATAGTGGCGACACCTGCACAGACGGCTATAGCGGGACACACACACAACCATGCATACAGCACAGATAGACATACACACACCATAAACAGGCAATTATACACAAGGTTTATGGTGTGTACGGGTACAGTGTCAGTACAGCAAGGATAGCTGTCTGCCTCGATATCCGGCAGATGTCTCTAGGGCGTTCTGGAATACGGACGTTGCATGGACAATGAGTGGATATGCATCGTACCACAGTTCTATGTGTCAGCCGTGCAAATATGCGATACATGGGACAGACAGCTGTCCATGCAAGAGCAGCGCTATGGGCACAACATAGGTATGTATATATACAATGAGAGAGATACAGACGGACACATGTGGCAAGGCCGTGAGTGTAACGTACACAGCACCACCCCACCACACCACAGCAGGGTGCACGTGGAGAACACGCTATGGAGGTTGCCAACCACAGCAGGCACACAGGCAGTCCACGAGCTGCATCTCACCATCCACAAACACAGGGATGGCGGCAGGATATAAGTGTTCTGCGGAAACTCTAAAGCCATACCCTATGAACCCATGCGGCTGGGAGCATAGACACACACACACATCTGGCAGGCATGGTGATTGACCACACCCCCACATACCCAACCGCACAACAGTATGACACAGGTATGGAACGCGGTATGTGGACCACTGAACACAGCACCGTCAGAGGCACACGTCCAGGTGGGTGACAACATCCGTAAAAGAATAGCCGCCGATAGCCAAGGTATGTGTTGCCAAGCGTCTAAAATAACTACACTCTACTAGGGCAGCTGTGAACATACACACCCCACACACACACCGGGAAGGGCTGGGAGTCGAACCTACGCCTACCTACATGAACTCACTACAGCATGATGCATTTACAGAACGCGCTACCGAGATTATGAGCACAGTGCTGTCAGAGGCATACTTCTAGGCGGGTGACATCATCCGTAAGGGAATAGCTGACAATAGCCAGGGTATGTGTTGCAAAGTGTCTAAAAGCATGTTCATCTGCAGAGGCAGCTGGAAACACACACACCCACCTCACATACACATGGGGAAGGGCCGGGAGTCGAACCTATGCCTACCTACATGAACTCATTACAGCATGATGCATTTACAGAACACGCTACCGAGATTCCTGAGCACAGCACTGTCAGAGGCATACTTCTAGGCGGGTGACATCATCTATAAGGGAATAGCTGGCAATAGCCAAGGTATGTGTTGCGAAGCGTCCAAAAGCATGTCCATCTGCAGAGGCAGCTGGAAACACCCACACACACACACAGGGAAGGGCTGGGAGTCGAACCTATGCCTACCTACATGAACACACTACAGCATGATGCATTTACAGAACGCGCTACCGAGATTACTGAGCACAGCGCTGTCAGAGGCATACTTCTAGGCGGGTGACATCATCCTTTAGGGAATAGCTGACAATAGCCAAGGTATGTGTTGTGAAGCGTCTAAAAGCATGTTCATCTGCAGAGGCAGCTGGAAACACACACACCCACACACACACACACTCGGGGAAGGGCCAGGAGTCGAACCTACGCCTACCTACATGAACTCATTACAGCATGATGCATTTACAGAACGTGCTACCGAGATTACTGAGCACAGCGCTGTCAGAGGCGCACTTCTAGGCGGGTGACATCATCTGTAAGGGAATAGCTGGCAATAGCCAAGGTATGTGTTGCGAAGCGTCTAAAAGCATGTTCATCTGCAGAGGCAGCTGGAAACACACACACCCACACACACACACAGGGAAGGAGTGGGAGTCGAACCTACGCCTACCTACATGAACTCACTACAGCATGATGCATTTACAGAACGCGCTACCGAGATTACTGAGCACAGCGCTGTCAGAGGCATACTTCTAGGTGGGTGATATCATCCATAAGGGAATAGGTGGCAATAGCCAAGGTATGTGTTGCGAAGCATCTAAAAGCATGTCCATCCGCAGAGGCAGCTGGAAACACACACACACACACACACCTCACACACACACAGGGAAGGGCCGGGAGTCGAACCTACGCCTACCTACATGAACTCACTACAGCATGATGCATTTACAGAACGCGCTACCGAGATTACTGAGCACAGCGCTGTCAGAGGCGTACTTCTAGGCGGATGACATCATCCATAAGGGAATAGCTGGCAATAGCCAAGGTATGTGTTGTGAAGCGTCTAAAAGCATGTCCATCTGCAGAGGCAGCTGGAAACACACACACACACACAGGGAAGGGCCGGGAGTCGAACCTACACCTACCTACATGAACACACTACAGCATGATGCATTTACAGAATGCGCTACTGAGATTACTGAGCACAGCGCTGTCAGAGGCATACTTCTAGGCGGGTGACATCATCCATAAGGGAATAGCTGGCAATAGCCAAGGTATGTGTTGCAAAGCATCTAAAAGCATGTTCATCTGCAGAGGCAGCTGAAAACACACACACACACACACACACACAGGGAAGGGCCGGGAGCCGAACCTATGCCTACCTACATGAACACACTACAGCATGATGCATTTACAGAACGCGCTACCGAGATTACTGAGCACAGCACTGTCAGGAGGAATACCCCTAGGTGGGTGATATCATCTGCAGAGGCAAGGCAGCCGATAGGGAATGAAGGCAAAGTGCGCAGTCACACAGCATGTTACCATCCCAAGGTGGGCGTACAGTAACACGGTAGTGCTGCAGTCGGGAATACCAACTAACTACGGAGCAGTACATCACGACATGGATACGGGATGCACCACATACAGTATACCCTATGAGAGGGCATCCGGCGTGCACGATGTAGGCATCCATTGTGGCATAACAACCACATATGACTCACCTGGATGGTCACCATGGCTATGCAGGATGTCATTGGCCATGGCTACACGCCTAGTAGCAGACATCGGTGCCGACTGTAGTGTGTACTCCCGAATGGTGTACTGGCCATGCCCTCACACCTAGCGGTTGCGAAGGGGAGACAGACATGCTCATGGGGTATCAACGCAGACGGGCTCGGTGTGCACTGTACTGTGTGTCCATATACACAGCTGCTTACTGGGCATGCTCAGACACTTAGAATCTGCACAGTGCAGACATGCATACACATGGGGTGAAATCATGGGAGGCAGAATGTGTACCGTCGTGTGTGTCCACCCACACAACAGCAACCCGGCCATGCCACAGACGTGGCGGTTGTGAAGGGGAAACAGGCATGCACACGGGGTATCAACGCAGACGGACGCGGTGTGCACTGTACTGTGTGTCCATCTACACAGCTGCTTACTGGGCATGCTCAGACACTTAGAATCTGCACAGTGCAGACATGCATACACATGAGGCGAAATCATGGGAGGCAGAATGTGGACCATCGTGTGTGTCCACCCACACAACAGCAACCCGGCCATGCGTGGCAGTTGGGAAGGGGAAACAGGCATGCACACGGGGTATCAACGCAGACAGGCGCGGTGTGCACTGTACTGTGTGTCCATCTACACAGCTGCTTACTGGGCATGCTCAAACACTTAGAATCTGCACAGTGCAGACATGCATACACATGGGGTGAAATCATGGGAGGCAGAATGTGTACCGTCGTGTGTGTCCACCCACACAACAGCAACCCGGCCATGCCACAGACGTGGAGGTTGGGAAGGGGAAACAGGCATGCACATGGGGTATCAACGCAGACAGACGCGGTGTGCACTGTACTGTGTGTCCATCTACACAGCTGCTTACTGGGCATGCTCAGACACTTAGAATCTGCACAGTGCAGACATGTATACACATGGGGCGAAATCATGGGAGGCAGAATGTGGACCGTCGTGTGTGTCCATCCACACAACAGCAACCCGGCCATGCCACAGACGTGGCGGTTGGGAAGGGGAAACAGGCATGCACACGTGGTATCAACGCAGACGGGCACGGTGTGCACTGTACTGTGTGTCCATCTACACAGCTGCTTACTGGGCATGCTCAGACACTTAGAATCTGCACAGTGCAGACATGCATACACATGGGGTGAAATCATGGGAGGCAGAATGTGTACCGTCGTGTGTGTCCACCCACACAACAGCAACCCGGCCATGCCACAGACGTGGCGGTTGCGAAGGGGAAACAGGCATGCACACGGGCGCGGTGTGCACTGTACTGTGTGTCCATCTACACAGCTGCTTACTGGGCATGCTCAGACACTTAGAATCTGCACAGTGCAGACATGCATACACATGGGGTGAAATCATGGGAGGCAGAATGTGGACCGTCGTGTGTCCACCCACACAACAGCAACCCGGCCATGCTCACACATGTAGTATGTGCTACGCGCCGTCCGGCATGCAGACGGAGTGCACACACCACAAGTCATGGCCAGGTAAACCCGTACACACGCACAGGGTGGACACACATGCAGTTACACGTACACACACAGATGACAGCACAGGCATCACAGGTGCAGGCTGAACATGTACACACTGCAGTGAACACTGTAGCTGCCATGCCAGCACCATGTCATCGGTGCAGCAGTATGCCTCACGGTCCAGCAACAGCATGTGACATATGTCCACAAGAGTATGTGGCGGTGTACATCCGTCGTGCAGAGTACACATGTACTATCAATGATCCCACAGGTGTGATGTAGTCCACCAATACCGGTATACACGGACAGGCGTGCTCCACACATACCACGAGCCTGACACAGATATGACACATGACTGCAGCTATACCACAATGAAACAATGTCCGGATATGTCACATATGTGATTTCCTGGCTGTGTGCATGGACTGCACGCAGGACACATACGAAGCCTGTGATGTACCATATGCATAACACAGGCGTACGCGGTAATACACACACGAAGGGAAGGCAGACACATGTCTGTGGTATGCACCCCCTACACGGTGTAGCGGTGTTCACTGGGACACATACCCTTGTACAGTTTGCCTGTGACAGCTGTGATACCATACCACAGTCCATGTTCCATGTATGTCGACACACATGTCACAACGTATCAATTCATACACACATGGCAACAGGGGATACATGTGACACGTGTACTGTGCACGGTGCAGCCGTGCATGAGCGGTGTCCGGTGTCCATAACACAGTTGCAACCCCCTACCACATGCATACCCATCATGGGGGCCGTCATATGGTGGCATAGTAACAGCACGCATGGCAGTCTGTGTGTACACCATGTGTTTAAACACCTGTCCACATGCATGTGTGCAGGTGCTGGTCACAGGTGTGTCACACACCATCCTACTCTGCCATGTGCATACAGTCTGCTATGTCACCTTTACATGACAGCGCTGCCATAATGCATACCCATCGGCCATGCGTCATCGACCATATGTCACATGGCCACTGTAACCCCTACCACCTCCCAAGTGCAAATATTGGCACAGCTGCCAGATAAAGTGGTAGTACGCAGGATGCACTACATACCGCTGCACGCCTGCACATATCCCATATAGCAGGTGTGGCATTCCTAGCACAAACATGTGTGCAGGAATGTGTGCCCATGTATGCCACAGATCGGGGGGACTATGTGCCACGTGCCACACATCACTGTACACCATGGTAGAGATCTGTACCTACCTCAGTGTGGGGTGCATGGATGTGGATGGTGCAGTACATGCAACACATCATCCCTCCGTGTAGACATGTGTGGTCACCACCATGTCAGTGTGTCAACATGAGTGTATGTCTGCTGCCTGTTGTGAGGGTGTATGCAGATATAGTGTTGTGACTGGACACTGACCACACAGGGTGACCATCCCGTACTGGTGCTGCATTGTACAGCCCTGTCAATGCCATACCTGTGAGCCTTACTGGCCACCTGTGCAAGACCACCCCCTGTGACATGGCACGTGGGTGCATTGTCTTGTGAGGGTGCTGACCACACAGACAGGTGTCCCCATCTGCACACAATGGGGTGTGTGCCATAGAGGTGTACGCACCGCGATTGCGGACATATTCCTGTACTGGTACAGCATCCAACTGCTGCACACCATGCACCACAGCTGACAGGTGACACCTGCGGTCAGTAGCCAGCACACTGCGTACGACACCTGCAGAATGTCACCATACCTGTACTGTGTCATGCCATGTATGTGATGTCTCTGTCCACCGTAGCCTGTGGCACCGACCACAGGTGTCAGGTGCAGTATATGTGTGGACATGTGCGTCATGTACCATGTAAGCAACGTTACACTATATCTGGCTCCGTGCTCCGCAGGTTTATGTGTATAACCTCTCTTCTTGCAATCCCGACTGTCTGTTTTCTATATCACAAAAGCTCTGCACCTGCTCCCATAGTATTCCTACATAGGTAAAGTACATGTATACTAAATGGAGTACTACACTGGCCTAGAATCCCCTTGTGTACCCACTTCCCTATAGGTACCTTCTGACCCAGTTACACAGCAAATGCATTCACGTTCTCTGGCATGTCGAAGGGTCAATTGCTAGCGACGTCTCCTGTTCAGATGGTGAATCTGGGCATCCTGGGCACTGTTACAGGTGCCTCATGGACACGGACAAGCCACACCTCCCCCACTGAACATAATACATGTGACAGATGCAACTATATAGCCAGACAGGGGGCTGTGCTCTCTCAAACCATGACCGGCAAGACCAAACGGGAGGGGAAGGACACCATGCACACCACAAACCCAGTGTCACATGTGACTATCGCAAATGCTAATCAAACACATGAACACACTGAGACATACCTGGAGGCACTGTTAAAACATGTCACGAACCTAACGAGCCCTCTGAAGCAGACACCCAAGCAACTGCCTCCACAAGACATAGGACATGCAACACATAGTTCTCAACGTCAGTGTGCTAAACAGTCAGAGCCCCAAAGGCAACACACACAATGCCAGACACACTTGTAATGGGTGATGCCACTGTCAGACACACCGATGTCCCACCCACCAGACTGAACAAGGGAATGATCACAGTAGGCTGCCTGTCGGGTGCTGGAATCCGCCACATAACACACGCACTCAGGTCACTCCGCAGCATGTACAGGTATGATGCGGTCATTGCCCATGCTGGTGTCAACGACTGGAGACATACCACCCTGGGATACATTAAAGGAGACATAGAGGGCCACTCAGATTGTGTAGCCCAGGCCAGCATGTCCCTGACCCTGGGCAGTATCCCACCCTCATCAAGTATGATGCCACTATACTGGCTCCAAGTGGTCACCCTTGATAATGTGGCTGGTTACCGGTGTCAGTCTGAGGGGATCCAGATTCCTCATACCTGGGATGACATGCTTGGCACGCCACGCCCCTTCGCAAGGGATGGCTCGCACCTGTCGCCCCTGTTCTTCAAGGGTTTGGCTAAGGCACCTGCCACCCCCACAGTGCCCACTGCAGGCAAGGCTGGAATGATAAACCTACCACCCTACACTACAAACCTGGAGAACAGACAGGGTAATACTGCTCAGTGCCAGTGGTCTACGCTCAAGCTGCACACCCTCAAATGCCCTGCTCAGTATGGAGGACATCGATGTCAGTGCTGTGACTGAAACATTGTTCAGGGCTGCTGAGAGCACCCCAGCACTATCAGGTCATACCCCATATCACGCGTTCAGGACCATAACCCGGACCTAACACAGAAGGAGGGGGAGTCTCCATTTCCATGAAGGATACACACACCTCCAGGTTGGCAGAAATGCACGTAGCAGTGGGGAATATCCAGGTGCAATTAACCATGGGTAGGACTGCCCTACAGTTTGTTGCATGCTACAGACCACCCTCCCAAACCCAGGATACCTGCACAGCCTTTCTGAAGACACTGGTGAGTATGAATGCTCTCACAACACCGTCATATTGGGTGACATCAACCACCCATACATAGACCGGGAACATTACCCAGGACACAACACCCTACACCAAAGGTTTCAGGTGTTCATACACCTGAATGCTGTGGAACAACCATGCACCATACCCACAAGGGGGGAACTATACTAGTTCTGATCATCACACATGGGGACGACATGCTCCACACAGGATGTACATTCCTCAATGGTGAGGTCAGACCATATAGTGAACTCACTGGAGAGCTGCATCCTGCACCCAACACCGGCATGGGAGACCACAGTGAAGACCTCTCCACAGCGAACCACACACGTCATACGACTGGTGTGGTACCCTACAAGGCCTCCATGCCAGTGGTAAACACAGGCCACACTGATGAAACCCTTACAAATGCCTTCTATGAGCACCCCCAGGAATGTCTGCACCAAGCGATCCTGATAACATCAGGACCTTGTCCACCAATGGCAGGCACATGGTCTGGTGGACCCCAGCCATTGACAAACCGTACAACAAGAGTTGAAAGCTACTACATGACAGAGCAATATCAGTACCAGGGAAGGCATCACTGATTAATACCGGCGTTAACATACGATCACTCATACAATCATCCAAGGCCACCTGTGGGACTGGTACTGCAAAGGACACATAAGACAACCATAAGGCCTTCCTTAGCTATGGTAGGAACATGGGTGGAAGCACACAGTTATGCTCGGAATTACTCCAGAATGGTACAATGATCACTGAACCCACAGACATTGCCAACAAACCAGCGGACAGGTTCTGTGCATACATCTACCCTCCCCCCCCAAGAGGGGACGTATCCATCCCACCAGAGTCTAGCCTCCCAAACATCCCGTATGCCCAGGAGAGAGCTGATATCTGTTAAGCAGTGAACACAGCATCAATGGGACCAGATGGTGTCCCCGGCTGTGTGCTACACAACCTCATTGAGGCCCTCACCCCGCACATAAGGCTGCTGTTTCATCTTAGCTTTACTATGGGCTACGTCCCCGATGGATGGCATATGGCAACTGTGGTCCCACTACACCAGGGTAGTGCTCCTATGGACTCTGTACATCCCTGCCCTATAAGCTTGACAAGCCTTGTCTGCAAAGCTGTGGGGAAGTCCATACTGGAGCCCATAAATAAAGACATTGGTGTATGGCAAATACCAGAACATACCCACATCGGCTTAGTCAAGGGCAGATCCTGCCTCCCAAACCTGGTCGACCTGTTTGGAGGAGTCACTAAGGCCATTGATGGGGGTACGTTGGTTTGCACAGACTACCATGACCTGGCGGGAGCGTTCAAACCACACTCCACGTGGGCATCATAGAAAGGCTCACCAGCGTAGATGTAGAGACATATGTCACACGATGGTTTGCCAACTGGATGGCGGTCAAACCCCACAGGGTTTGTGTTCCTGGTGCCATGTCAGACTCCAAGCTGGTCCCAAGTGGTGGCCCACAGGGCTCAGTCCTGGGCCCCCTCCTGTTCGGCATTCAACTTTCCAATGTGCATGCAAACATAGGGGGATTGTGGCAGACAAGGTATGCAGATGACTGCACACCGGCCACCATACTCAACACCCCATCAGACATGGACATCCACCTGGGGTCTCATAGAAATGGATAACTGGTGCCAGAGCCATGGCCTGAAGCTACATGCCAGGGAAGGTATAGACCTACCCTTTGGGAAAGACATGTTCACCACGAATTACCATATAGGTGGTAATCCATTAAACATGGTGGACGTGATCAGGGACATGGGTACCAAACCTGTCGGTAACCTCTGTCGACACTCACATTGCCAATGTGGTTGGGAAGACATTCCACTGTGCCCACCTGGTCATGAAGGGATTCACATCCACATCAGGGGAGGTCATTGTACCCCTGTACTCTTCACACATCAGACCAATGATTGGGTAAAATGCCACATTTGGAATGTACCTAACCTGACACCTGCAGCACTCGGAAGGACCTCAAATGTTCCACAACACATGGATAAAGGTGCTGAAACATATGTCACACGCTGCCCGATTGAGGGGACTCCGGCTGTATACCTTCTCATACCGTCTGCTCTGAGGTGATCTGTGCCTGACATACACAGCCATGTCCGACCTGGGTGACATGGACATGTTCCACCTCCTAGGCTCCAAACAACCATGTGCACGGAAGCAACTGACAAAAACCTCAACACGGACATAAATAGGACGTGCTGGAGGGACAGGGTCATCGCCCAGAGACCCCCTACAACATGGAAAAGATTCCCAGCCCATGTGAAGCAGAGCCCCTCACTGACTCTCTCCAAGAGTAATCCTCACGTGTGGATGGGAGATCGTAGGTATGCGCCAGGCATCATCTCTGTGTCACTGCTGGACAGAGGGACAGCGGACCAATGGATATAGTATACTCATCCTAAGGGGTGGTGAAAGCCACACACACTCTGGCTAGGCTTACACATGCCGTAGGGCACATAGCCTGGTATGTACCTATGTACCTATGTACCTATGTAGGAGTTCATGCAGGTTGCAGGTACCTGTGGTATGCTGATATTGCCAGATGTGCCTGTGGGTAACCCACAGCTACACGTGGGGGACTGATAACAGTGCTCCCAGTAGGCACATGCAAGTACACCATATGAGGCATACAGGTTAACAGAACCAACATGGTGCTACACATGTAACCGTCACGCATACCGTGTACACAGCTCAATGTATGCTGCACCTGCACTACATGGTATGTCTGCTGCATGATGTCAGTACACAACCCACGTCACATACACACCTGTCACCTGTCATACACAACCACTGCAACATACACATCACGCACTATGCGGACACAGGTATCACATACACCTCTCACTAACTTGTCCACCCTGTGCATCAGAATATATTTGCATAACCGTGCACCGATGGTGTGGATGACAGTGCTGCGGCAGAGGCTTCATCATATGCACAGGGTGATATGTGTGCCAGGGGCATAGGCTGTACCAATGGATGACATCATGTGTGTGTGTAAGGGCCGGTGCATTTACTGGGCATGACTGTGCAGAATGCATGTGGATGTGGTGGAGCCCTACAGTTGTGTCTGCTGTGTGTGGGTATGTGTGTACACAGTTCAGCCATCTGTGATGCCTACACGGGGTATACTTGGCAGCCCCAGACTGTACAGTGCAGGTTGTAAGGCTCACTGTGTCCGTCTGCGTGACCCGTGCCTGCCTGGGGTCGCACGGGCACTACCGGGTGGAGGTATGGAGTGGCCACTCTCCGATGTCACATGTCCGCTGGAACCGTGTCCACGCTGGGACCGGCCAGGGCCACGCCCACGTGGCCTGCTGTGTCCTGGTGTGGTTGGTGTAGCACCAGCTGCACTGCTGCTGCTACCGGCACTGTGTGAGTGGGCATGAGAGGTGGCATGCACACGTCGACCTACACTAGATGGTGTTGCTGGCCTACGGCCACGTGTCCTATGCCTCACCCCTACCAGGTGTTCCAGCACAGACAGCTCACGCTCGTGGATTGACATGCCTCGGTCGAGGATTCCAACCATCTCACCTAATCGCCTATCCAGAACATCAGCAAGCTGCTGTTGAGCATTCGCCAATGACTGGATGTTCTCATTTAGGGAACAGATTGCGGCCCTCTGCAGCGTCTGCCCTTCTTGGTTCTGCCATTCAGCACGTGCCTGTGCCGCCATTACAGTCTGGAACATGCGTCTGGTGATACCAGCTGCTGCACCCTGTACAGCAGGTGCATGTCTACCAGAGCTCCTCCTACGAGCAGCACCAGCCACATGCTTGTGTGGCACATCACCAGTCATTACACTGGCAACATGGTGTGTACCCGCACCTTCTGTAGCCACCACACATTCCTGCTCAATGCCAACAGACGCTGACTGTCCTTCCTCTATGGGCAACGGTGATGTGGTATGTGTCGGCATCAGAACCGCAGCGGAGATGAAGGGGACATAGGTGGGATGTTAACCAATGGCACAGCTTCTGCCCCTGACAACCCTGCCTGTGCCTCATGCATATGGTCATCACCGCTAGTATCTGTGGGGACACTAGCATCAGATGGACCGCAGGAGGGGAACGCACCTACACCACCTATGAATACAAAGACATACTGTAAGATACATTACACACACGCAGACACACACGCAGACACACACACACACACACACACACACACACACACACACACACACACACAGACACACACATGCACGCAGACACACACATGCAGAGACACACACACACTGACACACACGCAGACACACACACACGCAGACACATCATGCATGTGATATTGCAGATGGCATGCAGCATTCCCACACCACAGCTCAGTGAATGCAGGCCAGACATTAATAGTGGGGTGCACACTACATCAAGCAGGTGTCATTTCAGTAGGCATGCAGTACACACATTCATGGTAGTTTGCATGCATCACCATGATACACCGTGTGGCCACAGGCAGGTTAACAGTACACATGGCTGGCATCACTTTGTCATGTACTCCGCCAACATGTGCGATAACATGTGGACATGTGACAATGGTGTCCCACCACATGCACCACATCAAACTGGACGTCACAGTGCAGTGTTATGTGTACAGGCTACAGATAGAATGCATGTGTAACAAAGATGTCTGTGCAGGTGTGGTTGGTGTGAGCTGTGTACATAGCTATACAGTGGGGAGTACAGGCACTGTGCCACTGCATGGCAGCAAGACACAGGTATGTTTCTGTGCGATGCGTAACATGGACGCATTGCATTGCCATGTCTGCAACACAGTCATGCTGTTCCACAGCACGTATATGTTAGACATTGGTGGCACCTCCAGTGGCGGCAGACAGGTATTGAGGTTGTCTGGTGTACCACATCAGATGTACAGGTGGTCCACTACAGCTATGATCGCACTATGTGTGGACAAAGTGCAACGGTGACTACCCACTCCAGATGTACTGTGTGGCAACATGCCTGTGGGTATCACCCATGGCCATGTTTGACTGGGTCATGGACAATTGTGTGTGATGGGCATCGTGTACACATCCCTGTGGTGGCCCATGTGACATACACCCATACTAGTCTGAGGTGTCACAATCCCGAGGGCTATGCAGACAGTGTGGATGTCTGCTATGTCGGGCGTAGGTCATGTCATGGTGTGACAATGTTGCAGACAGAACACCACGTGCATGGGACATGTCATGTGCCATGTCACAACGTGTGCACACAATGCACGGGCATAGGTCACATTGGTAACACCTGTGTGCTGGCCAGATCACAGCTCACTATGTGGTACTGTGTGCATACCACAAATGGCATTCCGATGCATACTACATATGCAGCCATTGTAGAACACCTCCACCATTGTATGCATAGCTGACTGCACATATCACACCAATGGGTTATGTGGTGTCATGCCGGTGTATACTAACGGTTGTATCTACTGTACATGGGTGGCGTGTGTGTCAGGTGGTGCAACCTGTATACCGTGACTGGAGCAGACCCAGGTGTGCATGTCATACCTGGCCACATGGCGAATATCTATACACTGTAACATGCCTGTTACTAGCAACAGTCTCACCTGCAATGGAACCATGGCTGTGCGACACGCCAGAGGTACCTGTATAGGGGCGACACAACAGTATACACATTATCCATTACTGTAGCCACAGTAAGCACTGTGCATGTCACATCATGTACCTGTGTGGTAGCATGTGTTATGCACATGTCTGCAAACACAACGTAGCATACTGTAGTATGCAGCTTGTGTGGCCATATACCTGGCATGTGTTGGTACATTATGTGGTGTACTGTGACACCCACACCTACGTCAGTTATCATACACACATGCAAGACTGACTTACCAGGCAGCTCCAGGCTCGTTGGTTGGGAGACACCCACCTCCACGATGGCAGCGAGTGTTTCTGCATGATGTTCCCTGGGTGTCCCCAGACTGGCCAGGAGCTCCTCCGTGTGTGTGAGTGGGTGCTGGGTTGGTGGCCCACCATCTGTCCCATCTTGTTCTCTGGCGATTGCGGCGGCACGCTGTTTCGCGTGCCGTATTAGGTCTGTGCAGTGTCGGCGTATCTGCTGGTAGGTGCGGTTGTTGCCACCCACGTTGTTTACCCTCCTGCGCATATCCTGCCACAGGTCATCCTGCTGCTGTGCTTGCTGTGGAACATGGCTGAATAGCAGGTCATAGTTGTCATGGAGCAATGGTATGATTACATCATCCTCCTGGCGGCTGAAGGCTGGCAGCCGGGAACGTGGCATTATCTGTAAGACATAATGATGGTGACAGGTCACATTTACACTGATGTACTGGCATACCGCTGGGCATACATTGCTATGACATGTACGACATCTGCACAGTAATCTCTGCGATGCATCATGGCACTGACACAGCTGACATGTTGCCATCACACCATTAAGCAGTGGGTATCATATCATATCTGTGTGTCAACTCATCACACTGTACACACACCATGTTGATGGTAACCTGCTGTGGACATGTGTACCTGCCTGCACCTGTGTTCATACCAGTTGGCACGTGTCCCAATGTGCACACAGTTCTACTGTTCACCTGGATGCTGTGTATATGTCACTAGGCATCATGTACACAGCCATTATGAATGTCAGCGGTGGCATTGCACGCATACACATGGACACCTGTACATGCATGTGTTGTGCCATGTACATCTACACAGCACTGTACGGGTGTTGGACAACCTGCCACAGCTCACCTGTATTGCACATGTGATACACATGGGACATTGTGTAACCATATGACATTAGCAGGGAAGGTCATGCATAGCATGTGCGCGCGCACGTTGTACACACCAACACACAGCACCTGTGACACCACAGGGTGCATCAGTGCCACATTACTGCTCTGGACGGTTGATAGTGCAAGTGCCATTTGTCCATCCCACCATGTATGACTGTGATAGCACGTGCAGCCTTGCTGGGCAGGGCTGCATGGTATGGCAGGGTATGTCACATACATGGCACAGGGATGTGTCCCACCTGGGGGGTACTGATATTGGCAGGGTGGCTGTCCATTCCATATGTCATTGCTATGTGTATATGGACATTACACATGTCTATCATCATGGTGTGGACAATGGCCTTCTGCAAGGTAGGCAGCATGCTGCTTGGTGGGGGTGTGTATGGTGCATGCTGGTATTACACATCCATGCATACACATTACCCCTGACAGGTGCTATGTGCTGCGATATTGTTCAACACAGTGCTGTATGTGCCCACACACTGCTATCCCGTGCACATGGATGGTTGCCTGGCCTGACATGGGTACCACATATGTCTACATCCAGTGCCTGCTGCCACCCCCATGTCAGTTGGTGCACCACACAGCGCCATCCCTCCCACAGGGACCGTGGTGTTGGGCACAACATAGGTATCCATGTATGGGGACAGGGATGTTCACATAGCAGGGGCACTGATGGTATCATCCATCGGACCATACATTATGGCGCACACCTCACACACACAGCCCATTCAGTATGTTGTTCGCAACACTGACACAGCTATACTGCTAGGCCAGGGACATTCCCAGACGTACATAAACAGATGCGTGAACATCTGTCTGTGGCATGGGCTACAATAATGGTGGGGTTCAACACATAACGTGTTTGAGTGTGGCTGGCGCAGACATTCTGTGCACATGTCTACACAGTAAGCCTGTTCTACAGTAGCCAGCAGTGATGTGCTGTGCACATGTCAATGCTGCACATTGTGTTGGTGTCTGTCTGTCCACAGGCCAGTGGTGGGACACACAGGGGTATTAGTGAACATATATGCATGCCAACCTGTACTGCTGTACTGCTAGCTTCTCGGGTGCTAATGTGTCATGGACATGCACACCTTACCCGGACAGGTGGTAGTGGGTTGCCACCCGTACCCATCTCCTCTTGTGGGTTGCTATGATCCAACACCCTCTTTGTATTGTATGTTCAGGCTATGCACCTGTGTGGGGCATGTGGGCATGCAATGCACTACTGTGTACCTTTGCACCCATTGCAGAACATGTCACACAGTTACACTGGCAGCCATACACTTCACAGCTTGATGACGGTACAACACGTGTTGTACACACGTAACACATATCCTGTGGGACATGATCATATGTACAGGCATGTCCAACAGTCACATACCACTGCTACCCCTACATGATGGATATGCAGTACATGTGGTGGTACAGCAACTGTCACATGTAGTTGTGCAATGCCCCCCTACCTACATGGCGTGGTACTGCCTGTGGGGGATATGCATCTGCATCCATGCTGTGCCCATAGCTGACAGTTGTACATCGATATGTGCAACATACCTCATTTGGTGTTCTCATGGGTGCATGTTCAACATGGCTCCGCATTGTTTGTGTCTGTCACACAGTCATTGTTGTACATGGTTTACATGCCAGCCATGGCTTACTGTGTGTGATTCCATGTACTTCATTGGGATACCAGCATTATACATTATAACAGCGTATTCCAGCCATCACATAGCCTTCCTAGATGACACTGTTAGCCAGCCAGTAGGAGGTGTTCCGCCATCTGCACATAGGTCACACAGTACGAGGGCGGCTGACACCCATTCTGGGGACAGGGTTCTGACAGCTGTGGATGGGTGTGATGCTGTCGACAACCATGACTGCGCCTGATGGTCACATCTGGGTGGGCAACATTCACAACACACACCTACCTTCACGTAGTAACACATCATCTACAACAATGGACATTCCTGCCAGAACAATGTGTGCAGTATGTCTGTATGACCACTGCAGGCACCACTGGTGGCCCCCAGCATGGCAGCCAACAGCACCAGTGTATATCCCGTGGAACCATGGGTTACACCATTCACAACACACCTGTCTCAGATGACCCTGTTGTGGATCACAGTGCAGTTCCACACATCATGTTACACTAGGCATCATGCACTGATATGTTGCGGACGTGTGAACGGCTGTGCAACTCAACATATGCACACATGACACATCACCTGGTACAACATATCTGTCATACAACATGTTATTGTGACCGCCCTGTGATGGCATTACACAGGCTACGTGTACTGGGACATGTGATGGCTCACCGGTATATTCACCCTCTGGGTGTGTGTCTAGCCAAGTGTACAGTAGGCAGTGGTCTGAACACAGGGACACTGTACATTGACCTACTCTGTCACTGCAACTGTTGACTATGCTCATACTGTACTTATACAGGCATGTGGTATCTGACCACTATGACAGTCCTGGTCGATCACACACTGCTGTGGCACATGACCTGCGGACATCTGCCTGGGGTGTGGAGCACACATGTACATCTTCACATGCTATACTGCCTCTGTGGTGGTGTCACATGACTGTCTCCAGCAGGGCTGTAACAGGCAGGCATGGCATGGGGTCATGTGGGACAATGCTTGCACCTTCCACTGTGCTGCACACAAGCAAGGCACACACACTAGTGCACCACTCACATTTATCTGCAGTGCCTGGGACCTGCCTCCATGCTCTGCACAGCACACCTGCAAGTACAGATTGTACACGGATCATACCTCCCAGGCACATACCTGGACTGCAACACACACAGGTGAGGGGATCCCACATCACACAGTGTTTTGCACACATACTGAATATTTGCCGAACACAATGCATCATAGGTGCTCCATGTTCAGATACCCATATTTGTGACCGCTAGACACATTGTAACACGCAACAGAGCTTACATTGTACACCACAGGTTACATGCTGTCTGTGTTGTCATACTGTACATTGGGCCTCAGACAGCTGATACTGCCATGTGCTGACAGCAACCCACACTTCCCTAGAATGGACACCCATGTACCCACACATGCTTGAGGCATGCACTCCACCTAGCTGGGTGACACATTACACAACACATACCATACCTACACTACCCTTAGCATGCACGATACCTCCATGTGTCTGGTGTGTTAAACCTGGGGTTATCCCCCCTTTGGTAGATGAACATATATGCTTCACGGCCCTGCTAGCCACACCCTGGACACACACCCATTGCAGCATACATGGAACATGTGTTCTACAGCCAGTACTACTGACGTCTGCTGACAGGGGTTGTTAATGGCAAGGCACCCCGGCAGATGGACAGTGTACATAACTATGCTGACACATACCACAGTGCATTTCCGTAGCATGTACGCAATGGTAGGGACCATGCTATTCCACACAGAGACATGGCGGTACTGGCCTTTTCACAGACGCCACGGTGGTGGTCATGTTCCATGCACATCTGCTGTATGGGCACATGTGCAGGCTGTTGCATGGTGGTGTATATTCACATGTGTGGGGTGCATCACTTGACAGCCATGGTGGGTCCTCGTGGTCCATCACATGCTCCAAGGCTAGCTACCTACACATGACTGCCACACATTGCAGTGTGGGTCCTCAGGCAGTGTGGTGGTATGTCTGTGTTGTTTGGCTACATCCACATTCGATGTCACGTACAACAGTCACCCAGGCATTGCAGACTGAGATAATGTTGGCAACATGCCAGGCAATGGTGTACTTACCAACAATACACACTCTCACTCACTACAGGGTTGCAATCCATACATGGACATCGTAGTGTCCCTGTGGACACATACATGGTACTGCCATGCACACGTTATGTCCTAAGACACTGTCAGGAAACGTAGAACCTTCGTCCAAGCAGTTTATTCACAAGCTGATAATTACAAATCGAAAATAAAACAAACAGTAGCTATTGTTAACGCTTTTAAAACCACAGTTCAGTATGCGTTTTCGTCCCTATGCACAGGACTTCATCAGACAAACACTTTAATTAATAACAGCCTTTATATAGTAGATGAAATCAATCTACTTATATAAATTAACCATTAACATTTCTTAATTATTTCAAATCATCCTATCACAATAGATAGGCATAAATATTCATGAGTACTTGCATTGTGATAGGATGATTTGAAATAATTAAGAAATGTTAATGGTTAATTTATATAAGTAGATTGATTTCATCTACTATATAAAGGCTGTTATTAATTAAAGTGTTAACAATAGCTACTGTTTGTTTTATTTTCGATTTGTAATTATCAGCTTGTGAATAAACTGCTTGGACGAAGGTTCTACGTTTCCTGGCACTGGCTTTTTGGTTTACTAGTTATCGGAAGTGCTGGTTCTTGTTTAGTGGTCCTAAGACACTGTCCCAATGTCACCTTCTGATCTCCCTAGCTGTTATGTCCCACCAACCTGTTTGGTATGTGTCTCCACACCAGCCCACTGAATTCACTGCTAGCCTGTTGTCGGACATTGTGTACCTTGACCGTCACACTGCCGCATCTATCACACTACACATGGGTGGCACTGCATTGCACGTGTGGGACTGCATTCGTACACCCATGACTGGACCATTCTGTATGGCACTGGGGCACATCCTCACAAACGTGCTTCACGCACTCATTGATGACCTCCATGCCTTTACTGGCACCCTTGTTGGGCTTCTGTGTGCCACAGCACGCCACATACACATGCTGGCCACCTTTCATACCATTGCATGGGTGGTTGGTGTGGTACAGAGGGCAACAGATCAGACATTGTCCTCACATTGCCCTTCAGCACCATTCCACGTTCTGGTATTGGCAACGTACACATCCACCTGCACATCATACCCTGTGTCTCAGGATGTTAGGCTATATGGCTCCTGGACAGGACACACAGTGGTGCAAGCATATCATGCTACCTACTACATGTCAGGTACATATGGCATTACACAGTCCTCAGTCATGGGGCCCCTCATGTTCACTATTTGCTTACATACACAACATGCTGTCACAGAGTACTGTCCAGGCCTAGATATCCCACATCTACATACCTGGCACCATTATAGCTCCACCAGCTCATACTGATACCATATGGGTGTCAGTGTGGCAGATACATCATGTGGGTGTCATGGCATCAGGATGCATGACACATGGTGCATGCACATCACCTTTGCATAGCAACATTCATCCACTGAGTATCACATGGATACTGTCCCCGTACATGCATATCAAATTGTACATGGTTGCTGTACACACAAATGCCCCACATGGTGCTGTGGTTACCGTATTCCACTGTGGCATGGGTACACATCTGCAGGGCCACACCTATCTGTACTGTGGGTGATGCTGGTACATAGGTAGCCATTGTACCTGTGGCATACACACACCTACACATGGGCAAGGTTACAATACCACATTCGTGGTGTACCTTCCACAACAGCTACGACTTTACATGGCACAGCATTGTCATGCCATGATGTGTACCAGGCTCAGACAGTTTACATATGCGGCTGACAGACGGAAAACACATCTGTACACATCTGCATACCACATATACAGGGGTGTCTTCTGCTCTGACATGGACCATGTCCTCCGCATTACTGATGCATGTAGTACTCATACATGGCAATTGCAGTGGGCAGTGTGAACGGACCACTCATGGATATGTGCACACATGCCACATTGCATGGGCTGAGCTTCTGTGTTACTTCCGCAGACACAACACACACCATGCTGTGGAACATAGGTCCTGTGCACATCCCACAGGGACACACAGAGGCACTGTTCATGTGATAGCTCCCTTGCTGTTTGAGTGACACGTAGTCATGGTACCACCACAGCAGCAGTACTGTGTAGACATGCAGTTGACACCCACCTCTGCTGTTCACTGGACACTACCATGGGGAGGTGACACTACTGTGTACACTGCACATGTGTTTACACATGGACCTGCCGGACTTCATTGTTGCCCACATTGCACCTGCTACAGATTGTTTGGCCATGGTTACTTGGTGTTCCTTCCATTTCAGATGGCTATTATGCTACTACTCTGTCCCATATCTACAGGCCATATGTATCCTGTTATTGTACATACCAATAGGCAATAACTCCATTATGCATGATATGCCTGTGATACTGTGTATGATGTCTGTCATATCCACCATGACAGCTTTACATTACACATAGTTGACATAGTATCCCCTACTGCAAGGCATACGTGCACGTTGGGTGCACATTACGTATGACATCGACGGTATATGCCCATACACATGTGTGCTGTGACAGTATACATACATGTCCTATTACCTGCTATGGCACTTCCTTGTTGGACATCCACTGCCAGCATCGGCGTGTGGTGTGGCATTGTTCTCTGTTATGCCCCCCTGTGGCAGCCCTTGTGTTATCCCGGCTGTGTACATGATGTCCCACTGCTGTGCACACGGTGTCCACAGTCGTTGGTATGCTCAGCAGGATAGCACTACATAACCACCTTTCACCACTCTCTGCATTATGGACAAGTATCATTACTTACAAACACCATTCACATACAGTACAGCTTCGTCATACACATCATGCGTTACACACCCGTACATATCGTGGGTTCTACATACCTTGTCAGTGTTTCGTTCCGTTTTTCGTTGCGTGTATCGGTATTCCTATTTGTTACTCTTTCCGTTGTAGAGTACTGGTTCGGTATGAGCATACGGTTTGAATATCCTGGGAGTCATCCTTATATCCGTCGATACCTGCAACATGTGGGTTCATCACACCAATAGCTGTTCCTCAGTGTGTACTTGTGCGCATATCACCTGTGCATCTACTCCATTCGTACATTACGCGTCGTAACTAGGGTATGGTTGCATTCCTCACCTGGGCGTTGGCTATTTGCCCTACCTTCGTGGAGATGGTCTGTATTGTGTTATGTTATGTGTAACTGCAGCCGCTATGTGTGGCGACAGGTACATTTTGCAGTGGTGTTAGCCGTGGATTGTGTGTGTTGGGTATGGTATTATGTTCGACATGTGGGTGTCCCTGTCCTGACGGCATCTGTTGATGGCGTTTTGCATTCGGATGTGTAACATAGCAGTTGGATTCCTTTAAACAACGGATGCAAGTATGCATCCGCTGTTGATAGTGTTTCCCACGCGAGATGTTGCGGTTATGCAGCTGTCATTGACTGCCTGTATGTTTGTGCTGCTATTACGGCTTGTATCCCTTTGATATGTGCGATGGGGAATATCGGAGGTTGTAGGTGACGGATACGGGTTGTGGGCCTTGCATCTCTACATACACGGTATGCTTGTCTGTGTGCTCCATCCCTGCCTGGGGAGTTGACAGTTAATTGTCTGTTGTTCTGGGAGTGTAGGTTGTTTTGTTGTCATGTGGTGTTGGTATCGCCTGCATGTGTGCTTCCTGCATGTATTCCTCCGTCACATCTGTGGTATATCTGCGGTTGTTTGTACGTGACGACTATCCCTTGTCATTCTGTCCCAGATATTTACAGTCATTGTGGTCCTGTACTTGGGATGGCCTGTTTGCCAGTGGTTGCCACCTATTCAGGTGGCGATTGCTTGTTTGACACTTGTAGAACACACAGCGGTGTTTACGGGCCGATATGTGGCCACGGTCAGTACCGGGGTAGCACATGCGTATTTCCGCGGTACATACCTATTGCTGTGTGACTTTGCCGACGTATCGTTTTGCAATTAGCATATCGGTGTCATACATACGGTCATGATTAGTACATACGTCCTTTCCATTTCATGTGGGGTATATTCCTGTGGTACATTCTGGGACATTTTCACCTTGCATCGTTATACGGCGCCACACGCCTAGCCAGGGTGGGGCTCTCAGTACTACTTTGGGACTACTGGTGTACATATGCCTGTGGCTAGTGTACTGTATGCCTACACATGTTATTCCACTCCGCCTCTAACATGGCACCAACATACACATTTTACAGAGGCACACACATTACACTCACACAGCGAAACACACGGCACCCTCAATGCACACATATACATACTGCGGCAGTCACAGGGATGGTTGCACACAGTACCTGCGTGGGCCGCATCACCGGTGGCAGTGTCTACCTCCCCCCTCATATCATCATAGTATTACCCGCGCATGTACTGTTACTGTACTGTGGCCTGGCGATCATTCCGACTCGCGGTTATGCATTTCGGTATGTTGACCTTTCCATGGGTGGCGGTTTCCTCTTCTGTTAAACCTCCCAGATGCTCAGGTTGTCTTTCACTATGTATACTATGTACAAATATCGCGTGTTACTTCTCTGTCACCTTACATCCCTCTGATTCCCTGTCTTACCTGTAGTACTTATATGTATATGTGTACATATATTTCTATATATGTAATTATATCTATCTACATATCTGTATATGCACATATCTACATGTCTATATGTATACACCTTGCGGCGAACTTGGCAGCATACAGCAACGCTGTCTGCTGTAGGACCCGCATACGGTTCAGGTGTTGGCGTTCCATGCTCCGCTGGCTGTTGGGTGTACAGTGTTTGGGTGCTGCCTATGTTGGAGTCACACATGGGGCCACCGATACGGTACACTTTACGGGTGGCCATGTTTGTGTGCCGTCCATTTCAATGTGTGTGCAGGTAGGGAGGTGTCAGTCCATGGGGCCTACGCTGTCAGAGTATGTGCTATACATTCCCTCTTTGCCAGGGCATAGGCATATTGGGTATGCCTCCGTCTGCCTACTGGGGCTGGCACAGTGTGTTCATGGTCCTGAACCCTCTGTGCCTGGACTGGCCTTGGCAGTTGTGGTGGGCTTTGTGGCCCTTCACCATTATGTCCCTGCAGCAGCTGCTTCCGCAGGATCATATTATGTAGCATGGCACATACTACGAATATGTGGGCACATGTGCCTGGAGAGTACTGCAGGGCTCCACCGGATGTATCCAAGCACTGGAACCATGATTTCAGCATCCCAAACACTCATTCTATGATTATTCTGGTTTGTGCGTGTGCCTCATTATGGCGTTCTTGCATGTGTGTGTGTGCATTTCTGATGGGAGTCATCATCCACGGCTCCAGTGCATAGCCAGCATCCCCCACAAGGTGGCCTTGTGGGATGTCCCCCCTGGTGAATACCTGGTACAGCTGTGAGGCATGCCAGATATGGGAGTCGTGGTAGCTTCCAGGGCTGCCAGCACACACATCCATGATAATGCCCTGCACATTGCACACGACCTGGCAATTGATGGAGGGGAATCCCTTGTGGTTTATGTAGCGTCTACCCTGCTCCCCAGGTGGTGACTTGATTTGTATGTGCGTACAGTCTATCGCACCCAGTACCTCCGGGTATTGTGCCACACGGTGGAAGTGGCACATATTGCTAGCCAACTCCTCCTGAGATCTGGGGAAGTATATATGTTCACTGGCATGTGGTAACATGGCATCCAGAAACTGGTGTAGTACCCTGGATGCTGATGCCTGTGAGATGCCCATTATATCCCCAGTTGGCCTTTGAAAGGTACCTGTGGCCAGTATTCGCAAGCTTACACATACCTTTGTGTCCACTGGGATGGGCTCCCCTCTGTTGTTTCTTGTTCTCAGGCGTGGCCGGCACAGCTCCACTATTTGCTGTAATGTGTCCCTATCCACCCTGTAACGCTCTACTATCTCCAGGTCTTGTAGCCCCTGGTAGGTTACCCTTGGTCTGAACACTCTCCTTCTCCTCTGAGGCCTACGGTAGTTGTCGGCACCCTCCTCCACAACTCCGTCTGTCTCTAACACATGCTGATGGATCACGGCCACGGCGGCACCCAACATGTACATTTTAAAAGTTCCCCGTGTGCTTACACCTATGGTGCGGCGTTTGGGAATACACGGCTGTGTGTTGTGTGCATTCACACTGTATACTGTTGTGCTGTACACCCGGTGATGTCATAGGGTTTGTCTGTGCGTCCGTATCTGGGGATTATCTTCCGTGTTTTACCGTTGGCACTGCAACGCTGTTGCCTTTGGTGTTGCATTACTCTTGCCTACAATGGATTAGCTTTCGACCTTCCCTTACTGTTTCTGCACGTTGCACCTACTATTTCCTGGCATGCATCCTGCAGAGCCCTGTCATGTGTAGTTTCTGGGACATGGCATATCGTGCATTTTGTATGCCACCGCCGTTATGCTGCCTGTCTACTTGGCTCTGCTGTGTCAGGTCTTCACTCTTTGCAATCTGCTACCTCCGCTACTTTCTTTGCATTCATATGCCTCCCCTATCCCGTTTTGCAGGTTTCTGAATGCAGAGTTGTCAGCTGCCGCCGATTGGCCTTTGTGGGTTGATTACTGTTGATTGCTCATTACTACTCCAATTACACTGCTTCCGCATTTCCTCATATTCTCAACATCACCTTCCTGTATCCGATGTTATTTGCGGGGTGAGCGTCACATGACTGGGTTAAGGGAACGTAGTCATCCTCGTGCACATGCACCTCTGCGCGCATTGTGTGCTCTCAGCTCAACTATTTCCCCACACGCCGGTCCTGCAGCTGTGATGTGCAATGTACAGCCCAGGTTTGCTGAGCTCCAATGTGCTTCCTCCTACAGTGGCACACCCCTCTGCAGGTGACATGTATTCCCTCTGAGACACTCCTCGGTGTATTACCGCTGCGCTGTTTGGTACAGCCTTACGCCGGCGGGGGTTTTGCGATTCAGTATTATCTGCCTCATTTGCATGGCATTGACTACTAATTCATAGTTACCACGCCGAACACTGCCGCGACTCCTTGGCAACCCTTGCACCGTGGATGTGGCTTTCCATGCATACCATGGTGTATTGTGGCTGTGAAGCTGATGTGTATTACACTGCTGTTTTATGACATTGTCATATTATTTCATTGTTTAGCACCTTCCGCAGACATGTCCTGGGGTTCTGCTGTGAGTTTCTATGGACATACCATTTATGTTATTATTTACATGTCGTGCATATTTTCTTTTGACATTCTCTGTGTCTTTTGCCATTGGCATATGGCAACAGTGTGATACCTGACGTTGACAGCCTTCCGTTACTCCTATGTTATGTTTGGGTAAATGTAAACCGTTTTTTTTGGTTTACATTGCCGTGCCCTTATGCTTACGCCTGCGCCACTTCGTGGATCGCTATATGCCTTCATTTGCATGGTGCAACACCGCACATGGGGTGTTTAGCATACCTACGCCAGAGGCGGCGCTGATCCGGCGCACGCCGGTAGTGCACATGGGATTGGATCGTACCTGAATCGCTCGGCGGCCATATTTGGCATTGTAACGCCTACGCTATGCGTCCGCCTAGCGCAGCGTTCATGAATCCTGGGGATAGACTAATAACTTGCCTTCTGATGACATATAAGCTATGCACTGGAACTGATGCTGATAGAGTTTATAGTCATGTAGAATAAAACTCTATGGCAATAGAACAAAACAAAAGAAAGAAAGTCATATGGAAAAAAAGGATCATTTGTTGTTAAATAAAGTCATAGTGGAGAACTATAAAAAGGGGAAGAATCTAAGTTTGGCTTAGATAGACTACAAAAAAGCATTTGACAGTATCTCACATTCATGGATAAAAGAGTGCTTAAAAATGTATAAGATACACCCTACACTGATAAACTACATCATAGTCACCATGAAACAATGGCAAACCACTTTGCAGTTAAGCCATGATAAAGGACAAATTATTATTCCAGGGATAAAAAATCCAAAGGGGGATATTCCAGGGTGACTCTCTGTCACCACTGCTCTTTTGCCTTGCCCTTAACCCATTAAGCTGTCTGCTTAACAGATTAGGTCATGGCTATAATTTGGCTCCCAGAAAACAACAAAGTGTAAAGACTTCTCATCTGCTTTTTGTTGATGATTTAAAACTGTATAGCTCATCAGATGAGGAACTGAAAGCATAACTGCAAGTAGTCAAAATTTTCAGATGATACAAGAATGTCATTTGATCTTGATAAATGTGCAAAAGTAACCTTGAAAGCAGGAAAGCTGCAGCACCATGAAAACATTAGTTTGGGACAGGAATGTGATATAAAAGAGCTTGAGCAAGAGGGAGTGTGTAAATATTTGGGAACTGATGAAGGAACAATAAAACATGAACAAATGTGAAAAAAAATAGTAAGGAATATTTTAGAAGACGTATTAATTCTGAAAACAGCATCGACATTTAGGAACAAAGTTCAAGCTATAACCAGTTTGGTCTTCCTGTCCTAACTTACAGTTTTGGAGTGATTGACTGGCCCCAAAAGATGCTGGATAAATTAGATAGGAAAACAAGAATGATGCTTCATGCTTATCAAATGATTTCTAAAAATCATTGCATACCAAGATTATATATTCCCCGTTCTGAAGTAGGTGTGGGCCTCCTTGAAATTGATTACGTGTATAGATCTGGAATCATGGGACTACATACATATCTGCTAACCTCACAAGACCCAAACATAGTGAGAGTTTTGAAACATGAGGAGAATAAATCTATGATGACTACCCTGCTTAGTCTAGCAGAAGCATATCGGCGTCAAATGGGAATGGAAATGAAGCCAGAAGTAGATAAAAATCAGGCAGCAACTGAATATGCCGAAAAACAAAAGAAAGAATACAAGGTTAAGGATCAGATGAAAAGGTAAGAAATGTGAAAAATGCATAAATATAGTTGCAAGTATAGAAAACTCTTGGAACAACCTCATGTTGATCAGGATCAGACACAGGAATGGCTAAGGAGAGGCAAATTCAAATCAAAAGATGAAAGGTTAATATTGGCGGCCAAAGATAGTGGACTACATACATGTTGGTTTACAAAATCCATTGAACATGTGGGAGAAACAGACAAATGTAGGTTTTGTTAAACAGAATTGGAACAGTTGCACACCTTGTTGCTGGTTGTGACATACTAATAGTAGAAGGACTGTAAACTGAAAAGGATAATATTTTATTTTATTTATTTATTTTATTTTATATTTGTTAACTGGGAAAGTCTGGCTGGACACAAATCTTTTTTCAGTGGAGGCCCGGGGAGTAAAGCTACAAATAAAAGTAAGCTAATACAACAAAGGTACAATTAAAATATAACAAGACATAGTAGAACACAGCTAAATATACACTATGAGACATATGGTTGATTAAACATAATGCAACATCTTTTTTGTGTTTATATGTGTATTTAGTAAGATTGAGTCCAGTATAGTATCAACATTAGCAATGAGTACATTAGTCAGGTGCCATACATGGAAACATCCAGTTTTTGGATAGGTGATTTTTTTAGTAAAGGTTTAAATTGAGGTGAGATTGTGGTGGATATTACACTGGGAGGTAAAGTATTCCAGATTTTAGCTATACAGTTGGAGAAGAGGGGTCCCCCAGCCTGATTATTGGCAGTAGAGACTTTTATCGGGGGCTTATTATTGGATTGTAAAGTTCTAGTAATGGAGTATGGTTGTAATAGATTTTTCAGGGCAGGTGTCTTTTCTTCCTGATGGAGTAAATTGTAGGCCATGGTTAGTTGGGTGTAAAGTAGAAGTTGAGGAAACTCAAGCCATTTGAGCTGCCTGAGTGCTGTACAGTGATGAGACCTGGAGTTTGAGTTGGTTGCAAATCTAGCGATTTTATTGTAACATGTTTCAAGTTTTGCAAGGTCCGATTTCCTAAGGTTGGTGAGAATAGATGATGCATACGGTATTGTTGAGATCAAGTGTGTTTGAGCTGGTATAGCTTTTGTGTTGTCTATGAGATAATTTTTATTCCTGTACGCACAGTGTACCTAGTTTTTTGTGGACTTTTTATTGTTTGAGATATATGGAGACCAAATCTTATATTATTGTCTATTTCAACACCCAACAGCTTAGTATGAACAGTGGGAGAGATTCTGGTTTTGTTAACAGATTCGATAATGAACGAGGAGGGGGCTGCTTTAGTTTTGGTTGGATGAAATAGCATAAGTTTTGTTTTGGTCAGGTTCAGGATAAGGTGGGAGTTTGTTAGCCAGGTTTTGATTGCAAGAAATGAGTGTTGGGTGAGCACTTGTAATTCTGGAATAGTAGAAGCAGCACAAATTACAGTGGAGTCATCTGCATACTGAATTAAGGATGCATGTGGGACTGAGGTGTGTAGGTTATTTGTGAATAGTGAGAAAAGGAGGGGACCTAGTATGGAGCCCTGGGGGACACCTATGGTGGTAGGTAGAAAGGGGGATAGATCTCCTTGCCATTGTACTGCTTGCCGGCATCCAGTCAAATAGTCTTGGAACGAGTCATTTGCCACAATAATGTGGCATGACTGTTGCACCGGGGATTGTACAAACATTGTGGTATTGAAGTGGCTGAAAAACACTGGAAGCCTGAGCCACAAAGCAACATAGAAAATGATGAAGTCTACATCACATGGGATCATCTATTACCAACAGTTCAAAAGATAGATGCAAAAAAGCCAGATATAATGGTCCATGAAAAGAAGACAAAAGGAGCATTGATCATTGAAATCACTACACAAAGTGAATACAGTGTCTTGTGTACAGAGAGCCACAGTCATAAAATATCAGGATTTGCAGGCAGAACCGAGAGCAATGTGAAAGAAAAATACCCAGACAGTTCCAATAGTAATGGGAACAACAGGTCTTATAAAAAAGAATCTACAATTATATTTAGAATTGCAGAAGGAGTCATTACTGGGCACATTGTGGGTGCTGCAAATAGTACTTCTGGCTGACATCAAAGATTGAAACAATACTAATTTCATGAACTTTAATCATACTTTGACTTAGGAATAGGGTCCATTCCCATCATGGTATTAGAAACTCAAAAGATTTGGAGAAATTAAAAGTGAGAAGCCAGAAGATATAGCAAACCTACTGGCAAACAAATTCAGCTCTAACCTTGCCCCACTGTCACCCTAAATCTCCCCTCAGAACATACCATTAACTATAAATCCACCTACTGTCACTAAGGAACAGGTCCTCAATGGTGTCTCTAGGGCCAAGAACACCACATCAATGGGCCTAGACAGTATCCTAGGCTGCCTTCTAAACAGCATGAAACAAGACTTATCAGTTCCTCTGGAATTGCAATTTAACTGTAGTTTCCAAACAGGTTTCATGCCTCACAAATGAAGAACAGCAACAGTCATCCCTCCGCTCAAAGGTGGGTCATATACAGATCCTAGAAACTACAGACCCATAAGTCTCACTAGTCTCATATGCAAAACCGTGGAAAGAATTATCATGAAAATGATCAGTAATGACATAGAAAACCTCCAAACCCTGGAGGCCATGCCTGTTCAGCCTTGTGAAATTCTTTGAGAAGGTAACCAAACCAATGGATAAGGGCAAAATTGTTTACATGGCCTATCCTGATCTGGCCAAAGCATTTGACACAATACGCCACTCAGGCATCATTGGTAAACTTAAGAGGTTTGGTATAAACCCTTATGGCACCTGGTAGATAGCCAGATGATTCATAGACAGGACTCAGGAAGTTAGAAATGGAGAGTCCACCTCTACAAAGAGGCCAGTCATAAGTCCCTCAGAGACTGGTTCTGGGGCTGTTCCTTTTCGGCATTTACATGTTTGAAATCAAAGCCAGTGGCAGAGGTCTCTGGCTGACTAAATTTGCAGATGATTTAAAATTTGGAGCTGTCCTCCGTGAAGGGGTGACACAGACAATTACCTTGTGTCAGAGCCATGGACTAAACCTAAATGCCAAGAAATGCATAATAGTATCCTTTGGGAAGCCATCTATCCCTGGTAGCTATCATATTGACAAGATACTCCTAAGAGTCAACCTAGTAGTCAGGGAATTGGCAACAGTAATGAAAAGTAATCTAGCCTTTGACCATCATGTTTCTATAGTAGTGAGTAAATCATTGTATGTTGTGCAACTCATAAATAAAGGTATGACATCTAGGTCCAAGGAAGTCATTGTTCCATTGTACTCTGCATTCATTACACCTATCATTGTGTACAATGCCCTTCTGGTATGTACCTAGCCAAGCACATCAAACAATTAAAATTACCACAAAGGTTCCTCTCTAAAAGAATAGAGGACATATGTAAGATGTGCTATGCAGACTGCCTCAAAGCTCTGTCCATGTATTCTGTCTCCTACAGGCTGTTGAGGGAGAATTATACCTGGCATACAAAGCATTGTCAGACCCCACCCTGATGGACTTCCTACATATCTGCCAAACAACACCAGAATTACCTTGGTTTAATGACTTAAACCTTACCTATGATATAAATAGGACCTGCTGGAGAGACAGGTATGTATCCCAGAGACCACCCCTTCTCTGGAACAGGCTTCCCATCCATGTGAAGCAAAGTTTCTCCATAATACAATTCAAGTGTAACTGAGACAACTGAATGGAGAACAGGAAATTCATCCCTGGCTTAGCACCTATGACTCTAATAGACACAGGCAGACTGTAAATGGTTAATTTCCCAGGCCTTACTTGTAAATGCTTCATCTCCCAAGCCCCTCATTACATTTATTAATGGTACCAGAACATATCAGAGATTTGGGATGCATGGCAAGGCTTAAAAAGGCACTTGTGGTCATTAGCCTAATACACCTATGAACTTATAAACCTATAAGGAGCAGTCATTCCCACCTACCCCACATTAACATCGGTGATAACCTCAGGCCAACCACTGTCATGATGGGGCTGGTCAGCTACATGGGCAGGAAAGAGCCAGTGGACAAGCAGATGGACAGCCTATAGTACCACCACATTCTCAGTATTTGAGAATTTTGGCTTATCATTGGATGCCAATTACTCAGCTGATGCAGAAGTTTTTTTTCTGTGAGTCCTGTTTTTAGGCATTGATTTGTTGCTGTGGAAGTAATAGAATTATCTGCATGGGTCTTACAAATTTTACCACTACTACTATCCCTCATAGGCCATACTGTATGTACCGTCTGTCTGACTGACATTTAAATATCTTTATCCACCCTCTTTAGGTAAATTTTAGAAATCTAGGTTTACTGACCATACTGTATATGCATCACAGTATTGCAACTGACTAACCTCACATGACTATTATACTAGCTCTGTTACAAATCTTGTGGCTAATGTCATATGAGCAAGGTTTCCAACTATAAAGCAGTATTGAACAGTTTTCAGAATATGAGCTTAGGGGTGTGCCTCAAATCCAGTTTAACAATCTCGAAGACTACTAATTGATGTACCCTTGCAATTTCCCTCTCAATACATTTTGGCCAACACATGTAAAAATACTGACAAAAAGTTGTCTTTATTGGCAGCATGTTCAAGGTCAGGTGTGGGCATCCATCATACAAATTAATGCATTTACAAGATGCAGCACTCACCTTATACATGCAGCTGTCTTAAACTGAAGACATTGGTTTGGGAAATCACCCTCTTTTGCAATCAGATTCTGGTACCAGTGTTGTCTTCTGCAGTGGAACGAGGGTCTGAGCTTCTCATTGTGTTTATAGTGTGTAGCTTCACCTGTCTGAGTACAGTGGGTTTACTAATTAAGGTACAGCTAATATTTGTTTCTGAATCACTCAGTTTACTTGATATGCACACCTGGTAAATAGCATGCAGACTTCAACATGACACCATGCACACCTGAGACCTGGTGGGCTGCACTGTGCATGCTAGATAATCCTATTCTTTTGGGGGAGTGTCATTCCATATGTAACCACCTGGACATGTAGTCACTGTGGAGCATGCTTCCTGAATAGTAGGCACTAACACTGAGGACTGCTATGCCTCACACCTTAAAATGACATTATGAATCATAATATTAGTTTCTTTATTTTCGGAGGTTGCCATGTGTGATAAAAATGAGATGCCTGTTGATGCTGAACATTGCGTGGAAGATGGAATATGCAAGGCCTGATTTGGGCTCCAGTTCATTGCCATTTTTTTGCTGAGATTCTGTAAGGTGAGACATAATTCTGTAATTCTGGAGAAGGAGAGGTAGCTTGAGGAGGAGACAAAGATATGTCTTTACCTCCTTCATAAGCATTACAGTAAGAGACTTTTGCAGGAGGGTTATAGAGGTTCACAGTATAAAACTGAAGCCTGGAATGGTCTAGCCCAGACTCTCATCCATGCAACTGGCATCCCATGCTTGAGGAAAATATGCTATCAACATTACAGTGAAATCCTACACCAATAGGATAATAAAGTCAAAGAGCAGGCACCACATATGTACTATAAGTGTAAAAAGAAGTTATGTCTTACCATAATGTTCCATCTGTATTGTAGATCCTTGTTCAGTCATTACGTATGGGTATCAGTTCCGACCTCAGAATCGAGCCGGCCATTCTCCAAGCTCATGTCAGCTACAAACTCTCGAGCTAAACTCTTACCCAGAATTCCCCTCTCCCTGTTACCTCAGATTGAGTTTGCAAGTCAAAAGAAGGTAGAGACTACCTCTCATCAAATGACCTAAGAGAACCGGATGGTGAGATCCACTAGAAACCACAGGAGGGGGAAGGAGGGAGGGTCGTAATGACTGAACGAGGATCAACAATACAGATGGAACATTATGGTAAGACATAACTTCTTTATCTGATATTGTTAATCCTCGTTCATTCCTTACTTATGGGATAGAGTCCCCAGCTACCTCTATTCCTGGGAGGCTCTCCTGATATTCCTGAGCACCATAGAACCAAAGGATGCTCTTCCCCTTGAGGCCAAATCCAATTTGTAATGATTGATGAAGGTATGAGGCATAGCCCAAGTTGCAGCTGCACAGATGTCATGTAAAGAAGCTCTGGCATGGAAGGCAGCAGAAGTTGCCACTGACCTTGTCGAATGAGCCTTCATGGTAGTAGGCAATGGGATATTACATTGTGTATAAATGAAGGTCACACAGCCCTTCAACCATCTAGCCAATGTGACCTTAGCAACAGCAGATCCTAATCTAGAACCAGAATAGGCCAAAAATAACTGGTCAAATTTATGAAAGGAATTAGTCCTGTTCAAGAAGAAGTGGATTTGCCTATGAATATCTAGGGTATGTAGGCAATACTCTCCTCTATTTGAATGATTGGGAAAGAAAACTGGCAATTCAATGGTTTGATTAATGGACATTTCAGAGATCACTTTTGGCAAAAAGGAAGGGTTAGTTCTCAAAGACACTCTGTCTCTATGAAAGATCAAGTATGGATTCCTGATGCATAAAGCTTGATGCTCAGAGATACATCTGGCAGAAGTAATGGCGACCAAAAACAGGGTTTTCCATAACAAATATTTGAGGTTGCAAGAAGAGGCTGGTTCGAAGGGTGGCATAGTCAGAGCTTGTAGAACTAATGACAGGTCCCAAGGTTGTATAGGTTCTCTAAAAGGGGGCCTGAAATGATTCACACCTTTAATGAAGGTCTTGCATAATTTGTGTGACATTAGAAAGGAGTCTTGGACAACTTCGTGGAAGTTAGATATTGCAACCAAATGAGCTCTAATAGTAGAGGCCAAAAAACCCGATTGAAATAGGTCGGCCAGATACTCTAGGACAATTGACACTGGTGCTGAGAAGGGATCTACTTGTTTTCCTTTCAACCAACAGGTAAATCTTTTCCACTTGCTTAAATAAGTAGTTCTAATGGAAGACTTATGAGGTGCAATAAGAATGTCCCATACTGGTAAAGCAAGTTCGTTCTGCCTGGCAATCAAGGGAATTGGAAGAGCCAAGCTGTGAGCTTCAGGCTTTTCAAGATGGGATGACTCAGGTTCTGCGGGTGAGAGAACAACTCTGGGGTTGGACGGAGAATCCATGGTTGATCTAGTAGGTGAGGCCAAAGGAAGGGGAATCAGATCTGACGAGGCCAATATGGTGCTATGAGGATCACCTTGCTTTTCAACCAACGGGCTTTCTTCAGAAACTGGGGAATGAGGGGAAAAGGTGGGAATGCATAAAGAAGACCCAAGGGCCAATCGTGGACTAGAGCATCCCTGGGTGACTGTCCTGGAGGGGGAATCAGGGCAAAGTAGTTTCTGCATTTGTAATTGGCCAGGGATGCAAAGAGGTCGCAGCAAGGATGACCCCAGTGGTGGAAGATCTCCACCACCATCAAGGGATTCAGGGACCACTCATGAGGTTGTAGAATGCACCTGCTGAGTCTGTTTGCTATCCCATTGGAACTCCTGGAAATGTGCATTGCTAGAAGAAAGCAGTTGGTAGCTATCGCCCATTGCCATATCCTCATGGCCTCTCAGCAAAGGGGGGTAAGATTTGGTTCCACTTTGTTTGTTGATGTACCAGACAACCACCATGTTGTCTGATTGAATCGCAATCATCCCAGATGGCAGCAGGAGATGGAATGCTTGCACCGCTAAAAGCACCGCCCTCAGCTCTAGAACATGTATATGCAGTCGGGCCTCCAACTCTGACCAAGTGCCTTGGACTGTTTGTCCCTGACATAGTCCCCCCACCCCATCAGGGAAGCATCCATGGTCACTGTAGCCTTAGGTTGCTGGATGGAATAGGGGCAAGAACATTGTGATGGGTTGTGGGTCATTCACCAATTTAAATCCTGTTTGCACCTGTGGGTTACTTGAATCTTGGCTGAAAGAGGATACTGAAATGGATACCATTGGGTAAGCAGAAGCCTCATATGAATGCTGGCCAGGGGGACAATGGTGACAGAGGCTGCCATGGAAGCCAACAGCTGTAGGACAGAGTGAGCTGTGGATTTCTCCCTTGAAAGAATTGGGACCAGCTGTTGCTTTATCCTTAGAATTCTGTGCTGTGGCAAGGATGCTCTGCAATTCTTTGTGTCCAAGATAACCACTATGAACTATGTGGACTGAGATGGGGTGAGGTTTGATTTTTGCCAGTTTATGGTTATGCCTAGCCTTTGTGTAGTGAGGAGAAAGTATGCCAGGGCTTCTTGCAATAGATGTCTGGTGGGAGCAGAAATGAGCCAGTCATCTAGGTATGGAAACACCTGGAATCCCTGTAGTCGCAAGTGAGCTGTGACAACTGCCATGCACTTTGTGAACACTCTGGGGGCTGTAGAGAGCCCAAAAGACAGCACTCTGAACGGGTAGTGACTGGCTCCCACATGGAAGCACAGAAATCTTCTTGATGGCCTGTCCACTTTTATGTGGTAGCACACATTTTGAAGATCTATCAAGCACATCCAATCATCTTTTTCCAAAAGTGGTGGGATAGACTGTATTGTGACCATCCAGAATTGTTGTACTCTTACAAACTTGTTCAATACACTGAGGTCCAAGATTGGCCTCCTGTCCCCGGTTTTCTTTGGTACCAAAAATAGTCTTGAGTAGAATCCGGAGCCTATCTGATCTAGGGGAACTGCTTGGATGACTCTTTTTCTTAGCAGCTTTTCTGTCTCTAGTGCTGCTACTTCCCTTTCACTGGGTGGAATGTCGGAAAGGTTTTTTGAAGGAACAGGACAAAGATTGAAGGGGATATGATAACCTCTGGTTATAATCCTTTGTACCCAAGAATTGGTGGTGATGGTTAGCCAGGCAGAAGGGTACAAGGAGAAACGACCCCCAACCACCACCAGAGGAAAGGGGTTGGGCCGCTCTTCAGGAGCACTGGTAGGATTGGCCAGGGAATGAGTCCCTGGAACCCCAGTTATGCGGACCCCTCTGCGCTGAAAGGGGCATCTACACTGTGAGTTTCCCCCTCTGCCTCTAGGGGAGAACTTGGCCTATGTGTCACGGAAGGGACCCTGAAATTTTTTAACCATATCTTCCCACTCTTCTGGTTTCGGGAGAAAGCACGTTGAGGGGAAGAGTAACAAACACCTACGGCAGAAAGGGTCTTACCATCCTGTTCACATTTGGCCAGCATGCTTTTAACCTTAGGTCCAAACAATGAAGAGGACTCAATGGGGGCGTTAAGGAAGGAAGCCTTAAAGGGTTCCACGAAATCGCACAAACGCATCCAGGAATGTCATCTTAAGACCACAGCTGAACCTGCCTCTCTAGCTGCTCCTTCTGATGCGTGAGATATCAACCACATGGAGGAGTTAGATATTGACTCAATAGTGGCCAGCTGAGAGGCCACTTTGTCCCAGACCTCATCAGACACAGCACCAGCCAAGGTTTCAGAGAGCTCAGAAATTAAGTCCCTTTGAAGCCTGGTAAAGTGTGCCATATAATTCAGGGACCTAATAGCAAAGGTTGCTGAAGCGAAGGTGTGCTTCCCTATCCTGTCCAGGGCCTGGGACTCTTTAGTGGGTGGGTGGACAGTCTGGCTTTCCTCTTCTGCCAGATCTTTTTTTGTTGCAGCCACCACCACCACGGCATCCACAGGGAGATCATTAGACCAGTGGGGATCCATAGCAGGAGGGGATAAGATTTTGTCTGGCCTCCGGGGAATAGCATCTATGGTGTCGGGAGCCTTCCATGCATGCTGCACAATGAGCCAGGCAAGCTCATCGGCAGGTGGAGTAACCCAGGAGGTAGGGGGCTGGGCGTAAAAAGTCTGCAGGAACACAGACTCCTCAGAGGTCAGATTAGACGGCTGCCAGTCACCTCTCTGTTTAAGGATTTCGAGGATATCACCAAAGGATACCTCAGAGGGTGACCGAGGGGATCCTTCCTCCTCATCAAAGTCTGTGTCTTCAGTGAGGGACTCCTCTGTGGAGTCCATGTGCTTCCTCTTACATGAACTTTTCCGGTGGACTTCCTCAGAGGGAGAAGCTTGAGAAGGCAGCGGAAAAGAGGTTTCCTGTGGGAATATGTCCTGAGGCCCTTTTACCTGGTGTCCGCTAGGCGCGACTTGTGAAAACAAAGTACCAGAGGAGGGCAGGGGAATAGATAGCACAGTATCACCAGTAGAGGCCAGAGCCTTCTCCATCAGCTGAAAGGCTGGTCCACCTGAAGAGGGATGAGTGTCCGAGACAGGGATCACCCCTCCGCTAAGTGGCTCAGTCTGTCGACTCAGAGTCCCTGGATGGCTGTGGAGCAGCAAATTATCCTGGGTTGTAGCAAAACTTTCCTGCCATGAAGGCAACTGCGGTTCCTTAGTGAGATCCATAAAGGGAACCGCAGAAGGGGAAGACTGTGCTATATCCATGGACGTCAAAGGCAATGAATGAGGAGAATAAGAAGGGGTCTTTGGAGATGGGTGATCACCTCCCAAGGAGGAATATCTCCTGGGTGGTGGGATACCTCTGGCCAAAAGCACTTGATCCACAATACGCAACACATCTTGTTCAAAGAAGCTTCTGGTGGACCTCATGGAGACAGAGGGAGAAAGTGGCCTGTCCACAGCAGAGACAAACTCGGTGCCCACCTCACCTGTCCGCACCGAGAACAAGGGTGCCAAAAGAGACTGGACTATGGGCATCTGCACCAAGGAAGTCATCGGTGCCTAGGTCACGGTCTGCACTGACACAAATTTTGGTGCAGAAGTGGTTGTTATCGGTACCGGAGCTGGAACCGACAAAATTGGAGCCAACAACTGAGGCGTCTGTTCCGAGTGCGATGTCAGAACTGAAGAGATCAATGTCTGCACCCACTGGGAGGTCGGTGCCGATACAATAGTAGAAAAGGTCTGAACCGAGGAGCCCCTCGGTGTCGAGATAGTGAAGGCTGCAGGAGAAGACAGAGCTGAGATTACTAATGGAGCTGTATGCCTCGGTGCCGAAGGTTTAGGCACCGAAAGCACTGGGGCTGACTGAGTGAGCTTCAAAGTGGAAATTTTTGCCTTCTTAGGTTTTGGTTGGCAGGAGTCCCCAGCCAGGGATGAAGGCAAAGACTTAGCCTTAGTAGAAACATCCATAGTTTTTTATGGGGTCTAGGAGGTGTTGAGGCCTCCAACCCAGAAATAGCCTCTGAAAAGGGAGATTTAAGAAGTCCCTTCAGCAACAACTTGATTTTTCTCTCTAACAATGTTCTATTAGAAATTTTTTCACAGATAGTACAGGGTGGGTCAACAGACAAATGAGATTCACCCAAACAATAAATGCAAGAACACGTGTGGATCAGATGTAGGGAATTTGTTTCCACAATCAGAACACCTGTTAAACCCTGGACTACCTTTCTTATCTGCCATGGTAGAAAAAAAGGATAGAAGAAAGGGTACCAGCAATGGTACAAAAGAATACCCGAAAGTATGAAAAAGGGAAGATTACCAATGATGGTAAGGGAGAAATACCTTGCGGTAAAAAGAGTAGAGAAAAAGTGGAGAAATTCAAGAAAATCTGGTTGCTAGATGTGATAGGGTAAGAGCAACAAAATAGAAACTTTTCTGACAAAAAGGTTATAAGAAAAAGTATTTTAACAGCAAATAACTACACTTAGCTCAAGAGAAGCAGCTTGACATGACCGAATGGCAACGTGGCAAATGAAATCTGAGGCAACAGAGAGGGGAATTCTGGGTAAGAGTTTAGCTCGAGAGTTTGTAGCTGACGCGAGCTTGGAAAATGGCCAGCTCTGTTCTGAGGTTGGACCCGATACCCATACATAAGGAATGAATGAGGATTAACAATATCAGATCATATGTTACACAAACATTCAAACTGGCACTTTGTGTCATCTACAAATATTATGCAATGCTCTCTTTATATCTAAAGCAAATAAAGGGATCAAAGCAAATAGACAGCTGCACAGGTGGTGGTCAGAGTGCCTCAGAGCTTGTCAGGGTGAGTATACCTGCTTCATAATGTATTGATTTTAAAGAAATAGTAGTAGGGATTCCTTCAAAAATATATCACTTTCATACTTCCTTACCACTTCTGACATTACTGCTATGTCTAACAGGTAACAGTATGTCTGTTTAATTGTGTATTTCTACATACACACCTTTTCATAGGCGGTTGATTGGGTAAAGATTTTACATCTCTGTCCTACTACTGTGCTGATGCCTGTGAGTTTGATTCTCCCAACCCAAAGCTGCATTACCATGGAATATATTTATTGTTTACATTTCTAATTAGTATATGTGCAATATTACTTGGAACATACATGTAAGATCATTTCTATTACTTGAGTGGACATGTTTCTTTGTATAGGTACAGTAGTCTCAGACATAAAAAATATTGAATTTATGAGTACAGTCACATGTTTTCCTGAGTAAATAGCACATTATATTAAATCTCTTTCTGGCATACTGCATGCAATTGTGGCTGTTGATTCAGTTCCCCCACTAAGTTATATATGTTAACAGACTAGTTAAATAATTTCTGATTTGTCCAGCAACTATGTTGCTGAACTGAATCATTCTCAATATAGCAATAGGTTCACAGGTACTTACTAGGCTATTGTTGTAATAGATTCACAAGTATGTAATAGGTTCACAGGTACTTAATAGGCTCTTGATGTAATAGATTCACAAGTATGTAATAGGTTCACAGGTACTTACTAGACTATTGATATAATATGCTCACAGGTACTTACTAGGCTATTGATGTAATAGGTTCACAGGTACTTACTAGGCTATTGATATAGTAGGTGCACAGGTACTCACTAGGCTATTGATGTAATATATTCACAAGTATGTAATAGGTTCACAGGTACTTACTAGGCTATTGATATAATGGACTCACAGGTACTTACTAGGTTATTGATGTAATAGGTTCACAGGTAATTACTAGGCTATTGATATAATAGACTCACAGGTACTTATTATGCTATTGATGTAATAGGTTCACAGGTATGTAATAGGTTCACAGGAACTTACTAGGCTATTGATATAATAGGCTCATAGGTACTTACTAGGTTATTGATGTAATAGGTTCACAAGTACTTACTAGGCTATTGATGAAATAGGCTCACAGGTACTTACTAGGCTCTTGATATAATAGGTTCGCAAGTACTTACTAGGCTACTGATGTAATACATTCACAAGTCTGTAATAGGTTCACAGGTACTTACTAGACTATTGATATAATAGGCTCACAAGTACTTACTAGGCTATTGATGTAATAGGTTCACAGGTATGTAATAGGTTCACATGTACTTACTAGGCTATTGATGTAATAGGTTCACATGTATGTAATAGGTTCACAGGTACTTACTAGGCTATTGATATAATAGGCTCACAGGTACTTACTAGGCTCTTGTAATAGGTTCACAGGTATGTAATAGGTTCACAGGTATTTACTAGGCTATTGATGTAATAGATTCACAAGTATGTAATAGGTTTACAGGTACTTACTAGGCTATTGAAATAATAGGCTCACAGGTACTTACTAGGCTATTAATGTAATAGGTTCACAGGTACTTACTAGGCTACTGATATTATAGGCTCACAGGTACTTACTAGGCTATTGATGTAATAGGGTCACAGGTATGTAATAGGTTCACAGGTACTTACTAGGCTATTGATATAAAATAGCTTCGCAGGTACTTATTAGGCTATTGATGAATTAGGTTCATAGGTACTTACTAGGTTATTGATCTGTGAGGACCTTAAGAAGCCTAGCCTTGCATTCCCATGGTAATTATTAGCCCTTATATTTTGCAGTAAGAAAAACCAAAGATGGATGGAACAAGTATATGTTGGGATAATTATATGTGACCCTATCCATGAGGTCCAGTGGTGCTAAACCAAGGGGAGTCATAGACAAAGGATTTGATTATACATTTGTTGTCATTTTTAGTCCATGGTTTTGAGAGAACTATTTGTTTGGGACAGGACTTCTTGTAGGATCCTGGTGTCCACTGGGGAGTTTTTGATTACATCAGCTTTACAGTCATCTACAAACTTGGTTAACTATAAAGTCTTATCATTAGGTTTGATCTATGAGAAGTAGATGCCAAATTCTAGTGGCCCAAGAACTAAACTCTGTGGTACTCCACTTGTGGCAGTTTTATTTTGGAGGAAGTACAGCCACCAACCTTAACTTCTTGGGTTCTATTAGTGAGACAGTTTGCTATCTTATTAGTTACACAGGGATTAACATTAGCAGGGAGTTTATTCATGATTCCTGAGTATGGGATGATGTTGAATACTTTTGTGAGATACAGATTTGCAGTGTACACTGATCTACCCTTGTCCATTACCTCAATGACTATTTCAAATAAATCAGTCAGGTTAAGTAAGCAGGACCTTTCCTTGATGAATCCAAACTGGGCTAGGTCAAGAGTCTGTAGGTTACCTATACCCATATTTATTAGTTCAACAATTATTATTTCTATAACTTTACAGATGACACTGGTCAGGTTTATAGGTCTACAATTATCCAGGGTCATTGAAACCCCATCTTTGCGTAAGGGAATTCCTGTTGCTGCCCTGCACTCATCTGATGTAAAGCTTGTTTTGAGGCTAACATTGAATAGAATATGTAGGGGGTCTGACATGCAATGTTTCAGGCTAATCAGTAGTTAGGCTGGTATATTATCCAGCCACATGGATGTAATATTCCTGGACTTAGATTGTGCCTTGAGTATACATTCTTGGGAGATTTCATGGGGGTGTAGATGGAGGTATTTGATCTAAGAATATTGGATGGGAGAGGGAGTGAAATCCCATTTGAATTTATTGGCCAGTAGATTGCCTATGTCCTCTGGGTCTGTGCATGTGATATAATATATTATTAGTTCTGCAGTGAGCTGGGAACTGTTTCTGTCATTTCTAACATAGTTAAAAAGACTTTGTTGTTATCTTTTACCTTGTGGCTATTTTTACTCCGTACCTGGCTTTGAGGTCAGGATTTGAACTTCCTTGTTTAGTTTAGCATGAACATTCTTAGCTTCTTGAGAGACAGAGCAATTATTGTGTACAATGAGTTTTTTTCTATTATTATAGAACCCATTTATATAAGGTATCCACAGTAGGGGTTTATTTTTGAATTTAGCATTGTCTTATTTCTGATGGGGATGGCTGCATGCATGCAACTAACTACATGTGCATGGAAACTGGCAATAAAGGATTTTGTATAACCAATGGGGTCATTGTGGCAGGGGAGGCTTTTGAATTTAGTCAGGTCATTACTCAGTTTTATTATATTAGCCGTTGCATAGTCTCTGAATACAGAGTTATTGGGAGATGCTTCAGGCTTCATCTTTATGGTCAATCTGACTTGTGGTTAGAGTTGACTAGGGAGGAGGTTAATACTGGTGAGGAGCAGAGCTTCTTCATATTGGTGAGGACCAAGTCCAGGATTTTATTTCCCCTGCTTGGGGTGCGGACTACAACTATGGACAGCTTGCTTTGATGAAGTCCTAAAATCTCTGGGCATACATGTTTGAGGAAATATAAGTCTCTTAAGTTTATGGAGGGATAGTTGAAGTCTCCTAGCAGAATGGTGCTTGGCTTAATAGATAGGGACTCCATGGTAGTTATGCAGGAGGTACAGACTGAGGAGGACACGGAAGGGATTATATAATTAGCTATGATGTGACAAAGTGTTTTGTTTACAGTAAGTTGGATGTGAAAAAGTTCTCATTATTTAGTATATGAAGTCTGGAAGTGAAACTTTTTTAAAGATTATAGAGACACCTCCACCTTTAGTGCATTTGCCTAATGCAGCGGGCCTGTATGAGTGACAAGCACTGCCTCCACCATATAAAATTGGACTCAGGGTGGTGAGCAATCTCCCACTGGATATCAGCTGGGAGACACTGCAACTGGAAATGTTCTATCCTGTCCACCATCCTGGTGTTCCCCTCCCTTTTGTGTCTACGCCCACCCCTGTTGGTCATTCAGTCCTCCCCTCACTACTGTCTTCCCTCTGTCTATCTAATGTCTCCATCAACACAGTAACCCTTCCATGATTGTTTTACCATACATTCTGTTAGTCATGTCTGTCTTCCCCTGCTGACTAACCTAACCCTCTCACCTTGCTCTTACTTCATCTAATTCCTCCCTCAACTTACAATTCTCTTAAAAATATAAAATGGACACATATCCCCCTCAAACCTCCAATTCCATCTCCATCCAGCTCATTCTTAATGTGCTCGCTTTCTGTTTTACTCGTTGCTTGCTTCCCCTTGTCATCTCTTTTCTTTACTCCCATGTTCAACCTTTCAGCCCTTATAGGGTTTCTGAATTTGTTGTCTTTTTATGGTGGTGGTGGTGTGTGATATAATGAAGGGTATCACTGATACTCATGTACAACCCACAATAGATGATACTTCTCATTACATAGCTACACGTATACCCACTCAATGTCATCTGGTAAGTATATTGACTCTAATGACCATTGGTTAACTCATTCAAGCCTAAAGCACCTTTTTTGTATACTTTCAGTTAATGCCTACAGAGTCTTATAGTGTCCAGACCTTTCTTGGATCTGACTTTTTTAACAAAGTGACTTATCTGCTTGTAATAGTCAGAAATAGAAAGGGCAAGGAATTATTAATAGAATAACACTAAAATTGTTAATCTAGGATGACCCACAGTAGAAAAACCTTGATAATATTATGCTTTTAAGATGATTTTTTTTAGAAAATGCTCTGGAACACAAATATGTGTGCAGGCTGTAAGAGGTGCAACATTTCACTCCATGTAGGTGTTAATGTTTAAGGAAATTAGCTGAGTGTAATGCGTGTGGCAATCTGCAGTTTTATATATAAAGCCTATACCTATGTCTCACTGCTGTTCTGGCTCGTCTTGTAAATGAAATGATTTGTAGAATATCGGTGAACAAACTTCAGTGTACACATCCATCCATGCTTGTGTGCTTGTTTTGACTTTACTCCTTCCATTCTGTAAATCTGTAAAAAATCACCTGTTATATCCTTTAGTTCCACTTTCAGTATGACCTTGTAAGTGAAGTGATTGACAGAATGCCAGTGAACAGAATCCTGCCTTGAATTTGAAAGGCAAACCAGATTACATCTTGTCTTGAAAGAATGTTAAATATCTTGATATTTAGTAAAACAATTCAGATGCATATTCACATATACATGGTGCATGTTTGTGTGTCTGTATATATGAAAGGACCAAATATGGTCAAATTTACTTTAAATTAACATTTGATTAGTCAAACCAATTTGGTCAATTACACAAATAGTCAACAGGTCTGCAAGATTACACAATTCCTTTTGCTGGGGAAAATGACAATTCCCCGATATTGTGCAATTTTAGTATTAGCAGGGGGTGTGGGGGCACGTCCTCCATGCAACAATGTTTTTTTCTCTTTTTATTAATTTATTTTTGCATGTGCAGATGTTATTGCTCAGCACAACCATATTAACATGTCAATGTTTATGTTGGCAACATTAGTGAAGTCGACATTTGGGTCAGTTGATCTTACATAGTACACCCATATATATACATGGGTCTACTTCTAAATATTGAAGATTCAAAACTTCAAATTTCTTATGGTCAAGACCATAAGATTGAATTTTTGAACCTTCAAGCGGTTTAAATGGAGATCACCATACAGCAAGGGATGGTTTATTTACTGTTTTCCTCACTGTAGTGTGATCTCGAAGTTGGTATATTTACTTAGAAGGGGGTGTGGGGAAGCAGGGGGTGCTTTCCCCCCTGCAAAAATGTAAAAAAATATATATTTTTTATGTATTTATTTATTTATTTTAATTTCAAAGTTTCAAAACTTTTATATTATGGTCTCAACCATAAGAAATTTGAAGCTTTGAAACTTCAGAATTTAGAAGTAGACCCATATATCCATATGTATGTTTACCCTGGTTCACCTGCAGTTGCTAGGGGTTGTGTTTTATGTTGAACATATGGATAGCCAAACAGTCAAAATGTTGATAGTATGTTTTAGTGAGACAGGTGAGTGGGGTTTGGAGGAGGTAAAAGTGTTTCTGCACGTGTTTGCAAGTTTGGGATATGGATGAGGATAAGTGAAGGAATAGTTTTTGTATATTTCTGTGCAATTGTGTGCATTTCATGGTTAGGATCAAAGTCAGGGTTAGGTAATGGGAAAGATGTACAGCCGGATTCTCAAAACCTCCGCGTAAGAGTTAATATGTCTTACACAGAGGCTGCAGTCTAACGGTATGACGTCAGCATGCTATGCATATTCATGAAGGCATGCTGAACCATACCCTAGGCTAACACGGTCCATGTAGGAAAGTAGGGGGCGTGTCCGATTGCCAAGTTCTGCAAAGGGACATGCCCCCAGAAGAGTCAGAGTCCTGAAAGTAAACACCCACGAGCGAGTCCGCGGAAATGTCAAGGAACACAACATGACACATGCCCCCACAGACTATAAACCCAACTGAAATGTAAAACGTAAAAATAGCATTTTTTTTAATAATTTCCAAAATGTTTGCCCGTAGTTGTGCTCGTTTGCACGGGTATGCCCCCCACTCAGCCACAGTTAGCAGACATTGAAAAGCATATAAGATCTAAATATGCAAATTAAGCTTAGTAGCAATAGCGTAGCGGTAGAGACGTTGGCCAAAAAGGAGGTAGTCACGGTTCGAGCCCCCACAATATTATTCTCCATTTTTATTTAAATAAGCATGAAACAATCCCCTGACATATATATATCTATATATATATATATATATATATATATATATATATATATATATATATATATATATAAAACTATAATTTAAGTAAAATGTAATGAAATGGGCCATGTATTTTTGAAGAAATCCGACATAATAAAATATTAAAAAAGGATCATAATTTCCCATAGCTTAGCAAGGCTTTAGAAAGCTGAATATGGGTGCCCATAGGTGAGCAGCGCTTTAACAAGCTGAATATGAGTGCCCATAGGTGAGCAGCGCTTTAACAAGCTGAATATGAGTGCCCATAGGTGAGCAGCTTTTTAACAAGCTTAATATGAGTGCCCATAGGTGAGCAGTACTTTAACACGCTGAAAATGGGTGCTCGTAGTTCAGCAGCACTTCACCCAGCATAATATGAGTGCTTACAGCTAAATGACGCATTACCCAGTGTAAGCCATTTGCGCGGAGCTGCGCAGCGCACCAACCAGCTCACCATCGGGCAATGTTGGGCAAGCTGTATCAAAGCCGCCTTTACACAGACACACCTCCTAGCCTGTCTAGACAGTAATAAAATAAAAAAAGCAATGCCCAGGCTCGAACCCGGGATACTGTGCACCATAGTCAAAGTACTAAACCATTAAGCCATGACAGTTACACTGAGAAATGCAGTATTAGCATAACTGATTGTGGTACCCATTTGCAGTCAGGATGGCAGGTGCAGGAGAGGGAAGTCGCTTTAGAGCACAAAGGTGTGGTGTTGAGGAGTCAAAATATATGGTTTGGCTCCTAGTCCATGATCATGAAGCACAACTCATGCAGGGCCAGGTTCACTGGGGTGCGTGCAAGGCAGAGGCGTGGAACTGGTTGGCACATGATCTCACCAGTGCCACAGGCATTCCGAGGACTGGTGAACAGGTCCTTCACCACCATGCGGACCTGAAGCGACAGAAGGAGGACCATTGAACCGTTGGATCCAGGAGGCCCGCCAAATGCCCCACTACTGAGTAAGTATCCATGTAATTAAATATGTAAGAAATGCTATCCTAGCCTATAGTATGGAGACGTATGTTCCAATATTACTTTATTTATATTACAGCTGCAGGTGTTCATTCCGCGAATCAGCGAGCCTATGCTGATAGGCTGCTGAGGTTGCGCCACCAGGCAGTTTAGTAATTATTTAGCTGGTACTGTCATAGAATATAAGTGAGACAGATTGTAAATGAGTTCAGTGTTGTAATGCAGTAATAAAGCTCAAATAAGCCTAGAAGAAAGATTCTGCTAGTAAGATTAGATAAGTGATGCAGCCTGGAAAAGAGTGTAATGCAAACCAGTAATAAAGATTACACCAGTCTGAAATAGAGTTTCCACCTGTATTATAATATCAGATAACTGCTGCAGCCAGAAAATCAATCAACAAAGGATAGACAAGTGTCGAATACATCCTTGTAAATTCTGCCATATGAAATAAGTGAGTCAGCTGGAAAGGATTGTTGTAAACCAGTAATAAATGTTAATAAAGCCTAGAATTAAGTACCATTCTGAAATGTAAATATAAAATAATGGAGAGAGTGTGAGAAAGACAGTTTGAAGCTACCAAGAATGCTGTAATAAGTCTGGAATAAAGGTATACGGCAGTCACTACATAATGAAATGAATGAGACAGCCACAACCAAACAGTGTAATGTGTTAAATAAAATGCAGAACATGGACTGTGTCCTTCCCACAAATTGGATATGTTGTTGTACCCTTGCAGTATGGAAATAGTACGGTTGTATGAAATGTTGAACATCCACAGTTGTCTAGACCCATATAAATCAAATGTAGCAGGATGCTGTACCTGAACACAGCCAGATATGAACAAATATGAATTAAAATGGAATGTATATTAATGTAGCAGTAGCATCCCCATCACCAACATTCCTAAGGTTACATACAGGAAACTGTACTAATACATGAGGGGGATATATATCTGCATCTACTAGGAATGTACAGTATATGTATAGGTAGTTTTAGTTGTTAATGTAAAATTTCTCCACCTTACCCTATTTTCACAAATGATGCCATTCTACACCAAACCGGGTATGTGTATTCACAATTAATTCCCGTGGACATTTGTCCTGTTGGGTTATATATATCTGCATGTACGTTGATGCATGTGCCCCGTTCACATATCCAAACCTGATGGCCTGTTGCCACCAATCAACCCTGCATGCTGTTGGGATGTGCACTGTTGTTCTAAATATGCATGTGTTATGCTTGCTGCTCAATGTTCGGAATTCATGGGTGTTTGGTTAATGGGAATACTGATGCATGCTGTTACAACTAATTTTTAATGGTGTTGTTTGTTACTAACCCAAAATGCCATAAAATACTGCTAAACATAGGACAACAGGGAAGGCGGGTTCCAGAGGACCCACCTCTCCCACCTCAGCTGGCGAGTGCACCTGGCACCAGTGCCCAGGCCGGGACCTCCTCCTCCGGTGGCCCGGTGCCACCTTCGGGCGGAAGTGCAGCAGGGGATGGGGCTCATCCCCCCTCTGCAAGCGTGGCCAGAGGAGAGCCTCCACTCACCCTCCATAGGGTCCGGTCTGTGGTTGGTAGCGAGATCAGGCGTTCTGTGACTGATCCCCTATGCCAGCTTGAGGCGAGGGTGGCACAACTCACGGGTGTGCCTGCCCATCCTATCCAGCCCCCAGCACAGCCCTTGCCTGGGCTGTGAAGGCACAGTGGTAACTGCCTATAGGTGGGGATTTCAGTTCCACTGTTGCCATCTGTGGGCTCATGGGCTTGCGATATCCAAACATCCGTCCACATCATTTGTGTTTACCCCCCACATGTGTCATACTCCACCCCTGTATGCATCTTGTTTGTCTTGTCTGTTAACCTCCCCAAGCTACCTCCCCAAATATACCTACTTCCTGTACCTCACATTCCACTCTCACCTGGAAAAAAAAATGGCACTCTGTTCCCACAAACAAATTACGCCCCATACATAGCTGCCCAATTCGCACACATGTCCACTGGACATGTAAACTGATAATTCTAATTGGCAGTACAACATATTTTGTTGTCCTCACCCCTCTCTCAGGGGTGGAAGGTTTCAAATTTCACACCAAATTTCACACGTATGCACAGCTGTTGCTGATAAAGAAATGGGCAGCTATGGGCCTTCCCTACATCCTTCCTGCACATCCCAAGCTTGTTTTCCTACTGTCCTCTTGGATTCAGACCCATTGTGGCAGGGGCTGGCGGTATTACAGAACCCCTGTCCAAATTCATAGATTATGTCTCCAAAAAAGTGCTAGTCCCCGCTGACCACATCTGCAAGGACTCCTGGCACTTCCTAAGGACAGTTCACTGTAGACTGTTTTCTGCTGACTTGTTAATGGTTACCATTGATATAAAAGACCTTTTTCCGAGCATTCCACACATTGAGGGTCTGGAATGATTTGGACAGGTGCTGATTTCAAGTGGTGCACTAAGTGGCAAAACCACTAATTTGGTTAAGGAATTAATGGAGACGGTTCTCGAGAACAGCTATATATTCTTTAATGGGGAGTTCTACAGGCAAAGAAAAGGTGTGGCAATGGGGGCTAGCTGTGCCACTGTTTATGCAAATTGTGTGCTTTATTACTGGGAACAAAGATTTGTCTTCAACACAGACTGGGCACCTATGATTAGGCACTATTCCAGATATTTGGATGACATTTGTATTTTGTGGAATGGGTCCCTGCAGGACTTGGAGAGCTTTTTGGATTACATCAATAGTACTACTAGCTTTCTGAAATTTACCCATAGTATTGATCGGGACACCTTACACTATTTGGATGTAACTTTGATGAAGGACTACACTAATCATTGTTTTCAGTCTAGGGTGTACAGGAAGCCTACGTTCTCCAACGCCTATCTCCACTTTAATAGTGGGCACCCCTATTATCAAAAAAGGGGAATTGTTAAGGGACAGTTGATCAGGGCCTCCAGAATGTGTAGTACTTTGGAATACTATGAGCAAGAGACTAAGGTCTTGCACGAACTCTTTTTGGAAAAGGCCTACCCGGTAGACCTGATAAATCAATTGATTTTGGAGGTTACTGGCAAAAGACAATCAGTCTTTCACCCCCTTTTGGGCACTGGTGTACCTTTGATGGAAGAATTGGTAAAAAAGAAGAATGACAAGTTTAAGGAGAGTTTTTCATACACCTTTTCTTCCAGCTCACATGATTTGGAAAACATTATTACAAAATACTGGCCCATAGTATCTACTAATGTTGATCTTAAACAATTGTTTCCCCTGATGCCTAGCTTTATCAGAAAAAGAGGTAGAAATTTGAAAGATCTGTTTGAGGGGAGAAAAAATATGGGTTATGACATAAACAATCAGAGGCCTGGCACTTTAAAATGCGGTCAATGTAAACAATGTCAATATATGCTTGACCAAGACACGATCACAATTCCCTCAAGAAGGTTTAAGTACAAGTTTCTTCAACATTTTAACTGTGCAACTAAAGGGGTGGTGTACCTGGGTATTTGTACTTTCTGTTCTGGGTTTTACGTTGGTAAAACCGAGACAGCTTAGGAGAAGGGTATACGAACACCAATATGATATCACTAAATGTAAGGACACCAATGCCTTTTACAAACACTCCCAGATATGTGAAGGCATGAACCTTAAATTTTTGGTGTTGGAGCAGGTGGTGCCAGACCCACGAGGGGGCAACTGGGAGGCCAAATTGGAGACTCGAGAACTGTTCTGGCAGTTGAAATTGGATGCCTGCACCCCTCCTGGAATGAATGAGGGCTTAAATATTAACAGCATTCTAAAAATGAGAAGAGCATGGTTATAATATGTGACTATTTAGTTTAATTTTGTATAGGTTCACTTGTTCTTCTTTCACCTTCTTGTTGTTCTTCTTGTTGTTGTTGTTATTAGGTAGTGTTGTGACATTAGTCAGAAAGCTCCCTATTTTTTACAATGTCACTGTAAAAAGTTTGATTTATTTATCATTTATCTATCTATTTTAGTTTTTGGAATAAGAAATGTGATTTAATTTTAATTCCAACTTGTAACAATAATTAATCATTTCAAATTTAAATTTTTTTTAATTTATGATGTACTTTTATGAATTTTGCACTGACAAGGCACTTTGCAGGGTATTATTACCATTATTGACTATATTAAGAAGTATTTCTTACACAAACATACATATTCAACTTGAGAAACTGTTTCTCTTTGTACTATGTTTTTAACACAACACTATCAAAGGTATTAACTTCTAATTGATGGGTGGAGTTACCATTTAATTGTACTAGTTATTTAAAACTGATGTGTAATGGATAGCTCTGTTTGTTGCCTTGAGAAAGCCTAGTAATATACTGGGTGAAAGCGCTTGGCTTATCTGTGTTGCTGTTCTATTTAGAACCGACTACATGTCCAATTATGACATCTGCTGTATGGCCAGCCTTCAGCATCCCACTTGTCTACGCAGCACACATAATATACCTGAGGGGTAGAGGCCTATCATGTCTTTGTGCAACAGTCTGGAACAAATAATACATTCATGTTAGGCAATGCTCACTATTGGCCACCTTACACACCCATGTAACAAGTGGCTGTGTAATTGTGGATGTAGTCATGTTACTGCACTTCAGGTACAGCATGCTAGCTGCCTGTCTGGCACACATTATTATTGTTGACTGACCACAAGAAGCATGTTGATCATGGCTCACATTACTACACCACATCCAGTTCCACTGACCACAAAAGTACACATAGCTGTTATTGCGTAGCACCGTCATGTGTTGTGTGTGTGTTTGTGTGTGTGTGTGTGTGTGTGTGTGTGTGTTTGTGTGTGTGTGCAAATCTATGCACCCACAGCTTGTAACACTTGCACAACATTGTTATGTCCTTGTACACATTGTGTCCCAGGGTGGAGACAATCACTGAACAACTACACACAAGCATCAAGTACACGTATACTGTTATTAACAAGGGCTGTCTACACTTGCACTGCATGTTCCTGTGCAACACATAATCTGCATGCTGACTCGTGTGCAGTGATGTTTTTCCTTGTGAAACGGTCACCCAACCTAAAACAGTATTGTGTATGTGGTGGATTGCAGGTGTGTCTGTGTTTGTATCTGCTGTACTGAGGAGTGTGCCTGTGTGCCTGTGTGCCTGTGTGCATGTGTGCATGTGCGCCTGTGTGCCTGTGTGCCTGTGCACATGTGTGCATGTGCGCATGTGCGCATGTGTGCATGTGTGCATGTGTGCATGTACACATGCATGCATGTGTGCATGTGCACATGTGTGCATGTGTGCATGTGCACATGTGTGCATGTTTGCATGTGTGCTAATATCATGTACACATTTGTAATGTGTTTCCTATCTTCCTCTCACAGGTTCTGATGTTGGTCTGGTGGAGTGCAGCAGGGAACCTGAAGCCACTGTTGGAGATAGTGCTAATGATGATATATGTGTAATGGCACAGGGAGGTGTGACAGGGTCTGTCGTTGTTCATCCAATTGACACTACACAGCAGTCAACCCCATCAATGCGCACAGTAATCTTGCCGATGCATACATTGTCACCAATGTCCTTAGCTGAGGGACAGCATACAGTGGGCATTGACCAGGGTAGTGTGATATCATTGGCACATGCATCCTCTCACAGCAGCCATGGCCAGATTCCTGACATGGTACCACACAGGCAGATGTCCAGGGGTTCTAATGGGAGCATCCGTGGTCGTACTGCCCTTGTCAGACGTGCCCACAGAGGTCTATCAGCCTCAGCTATGTTCCGGGCTGTAATGCAGGCACAGGCATGTATGGAACGATACACCAGACAGGGTCTGAGGGAACTTAGAGCACATTGCACCGCTATGAATGACACTATGTGTGACGTTGCATCTGCCATCCGTAACATCAGCAAGGTCATTGATAGACGTTGGGGGGACACATTAGATCTGTTCCACAACTACATGTCCAGGAGCCAGGACACTGCAGGATGGTTGAGGCGTCGAAGTGGATGTATGCCAGCAACATTATCAGCTGGCAGTCGTCGCGGACAACAACAAACCTGCAGCCGCTCCCATAGTGCCAGTACCAGACTCAGCAATGCTGGGTCTGTACTGTCATTAGCCCGTCCTAGAAGACCACATGCATGTGGCTCTGGACAGTCCCAGCAGGGACATGTGTCCAGTCAACAACCCACTGCTTCTGATGACAGTACCCAGTCTGGCTTAGTACCTGATACTGTCCGTAGCACCACTGCCAGGCACAGGTACCATGTCCGTGGCCAGAGACAGTGATCTGTATGACCTGGCAGGTGCAGTCTGTGGCTATCCACAAACACTCGTATATGGCAGCCACATGGTGGAACTGTGTGCATGCATACACACACACATAATGCTAACACCTAGGGCTAACACATACACACACACATCGCAGCAACATTGCCCCATCTTGTACTGTTGTCCCTCACTAACACACACACACACACATAGATGTTGATTAGATGTGTCAATGGCAGACTCTGGCAAACCAAGTACACACCCTGTGCATATGATGAAACTGTGCCACCTCCTGCCATCTGTAACATTGATGCTGGAACAGGATAGCATGGTACTGATGCACAGGGTGACTACATAGCACTGTAGTAATATTATCATGTTGTTAACAGTACAGTGTAATGATATTGTTGCGGGTATATTGGAGCATGCATGATGCATTAACTATGTTTGTCATTGCAGTTTTGTATACACGAGTGTTAATTCCCAAAGTCTACTGTCTGCACATGTGCCACATGGCTGTTGTGTGTACCTGTGCCTGCATGTGGTGGGGTGTGGACAGTACATATGTGATGTTTGCATCACCGATTTGCAGGTGTACATTTCTGAACATGGTCAGCATGGAACATGACATGGTTTGACAGTATGCTGTGGGTGATACGGTTTCCACATGTCAATGGTCTGCATTCTGGTAGCATACACAGCTTACATAACCTCACATTCAGTGGTCATTACAGGGTGTCTCCTCAACTGATACACAGATGTAGGAACCTGGTGTCAGTGATATCCCTGCAGTACTACACTATACCAGTAGCCATTGTTACTGAGACCCACACATCCCTGGGAACAATACCCTTTGGCATATAGCAGTCTCACATACATGCCAACACACTACGGATATGTCCATCCACGACTGCAAATACATACAGTGGCCTACAATGCATTCTACACATGACACACCTAACCACCACAAGGGTATCATACGGACAGATACCTGTTGTCCAAGCCATTCTATATTGCTGTAACACAGCTGTGGCATTGTCATTGACATGTAGTTAACATAGTATTCCAACAGTACCATGTACTTGGTAGCACCCATCATGTAGAACGGGTAATGGTGTGTACATGTGGACAGGTGTTATCTTGTCAATCCTGTGATATTCACATTTCCAAAGGTATTCTGCAGTCCCTCGGTGTATCACCTAAGGAAGAAGGTGTGTTTTAACATGTCTGACATATACTCCAGACATGAACCGTCACCCACATTAATCTATCAAAGCTTTCATGGGTGTGTGTCACATAGTCAGCCTAGGACACAGATCACCGCAGTAGCCTGCATTGTCACCAACATACATGTATGCCCTAAGGTCCGGTATGCTGCGGCACATGGCGGCAAAGGTAACAACTGTATTCATATGGGGCAGGCTTTGCACATAGGAACTATTAAAGGTCACAGGTACATATCTGTATGTGGCAAACACATACCTGATGTGTGCATGGCAATTACTATAATAATAATACGTCATACAATGATAAAAGCACAACACATTCACAAACTGTGTGACAAATGCGCAAATGGCATTTGTAGGATTCAAACCCCTACCTAACCAGGTCACGGCCCTTGAGAGAGAGATGCATTAGCACAGCATGCTATTTGCATTACTGGATGATTTCCCTTCTCCTGCTGTATTTATAGGGTGCTGACATCATCAGTCTTTCCAAAGAAGAATTACATCTTTTAATGTGTTATCCAAGTCTTCAAAAAGGGAATTCCTTTCACAGAGAATTGCAGACATACACACAACCCTGCCCTCCCCCCACACATACACACACAGTGTTTGCAGGATTCAAACCCCTACTTAAGTATGTTATGATACTTGAGAGAGATGCATTAGCACAGCACGCTATTCGCATTACTGGATGATTTCCCTTCTCCTGCTGTATTTATAGGGTGCTATATTATATTATATTGCCGTAGCTTTCCCAGTTTTTATGAACAACTTGTGTATCTGCGTAACATGTTTGATCATGACAGGGTTCCAGTATATTAATATATGTGTCTGCTGTCATTTAACTGTGTGCACAGGGCAGATTGCTGGATCGTGGGAGGTTCCTGGCTTAACACATACAACTGCCAGATATGTGCGACTGACTGCTGTACTCAGACATGGCCTAAGTGTGTGAGCATGCCCAGTTCAGGCTTTCCATGGTTTGCTGCCTGACATATGTCTCATTTATCCGTGTGTGTGAGCATGCCCAGTGTGACCTTTCCCTATGTTGTGATCTGAAGTCCACTACATTTGTGGTTGTGTGTGAACATGACCAATATTGACATTAATACTGTGTGTGCTGGAAGCCATGTTGTGTTCTTACTGCCAGACTCCTTTGTGTCATAACTCAACAGAGATTATGCTGTGCCTGCAGGGTTTCCATGGGATAGTTTGCAAAGACTTGGCAACATTCTCTCATACTGGCTGAACACTGCAATACTGTCATGGTGTAGTGGTTCAGTACTTTCACTATGGTGCACAGTATCATGGGTTTCAGTCTCATCACTGCTGTAAATGCTCATTCTGAGCAGACCACACTAGTTAAGGGCCAGTTGGGCAACTATGAGCATGTTGCATTTTGTTCAGCTATGGCCTACTTAAACCAGGCTTGTCTGACATTGCTGTGTATTCGCCAACTTGAGTGGACATTGCCAAACATTACTCCACATTGACCACAGTTGTACTAGTTGGTGTGTGTGATTCTGTTCATAGGTTCATACTAGGCTATCTGCCCTAGGGCATTTATAATCCTAGCCAGAGTGTGTTTGGCATTCAACACACATTGTAAGTGGAGTTTGCCATGACATTTTTCAAGGTTAGTATACTGTGCCTGTGGCTAACAGTGACATAGAAGTGATACCCAGGGTAAACCTACAATCTCCCATCCACTCATCAGGATTCCTCTTGAAGAGAGTCAATGAGGGACTCTGGCTAACCTGGAGTGGGAGTTTACTCAAGAGTGGGGGGAGCCTCTGGGTTATGAATCTGCCACTACAGCATGTCCTATTTATTTCAGTCCTGAGGTTCAGGTCTCTTGAGCGCATAGCTTGATGTGATTCTGATTTTCCAAGGTGCGGCATGTCCATTGATTCCAGGTTGGACATGGCTTTATACATCAGGCACAAATCGCCTCTGGGTAGGTGGTATGCCACTGAGTGGAGCTGCAGTTTCTTTAACCGGGCAGTGAATGGCATGTGTTTGAGCCCTTTGATCCTCCTGGTGAGGTACTTTTGTGATCTTTCCAGCTGCTGCAGGTGTCTGAGAAGGTACAACCCACAAGGAGCATTGTACTCAATTATGGGCCTGATGAGGGATGAGTTAAGAGGCACAATGACCTCCCCTGATGTAGATGTGAATACCTTCATGATTAGGTGGGCTATATGAAATGTTTCTCAGAACACTTTGGCCACATGGTTGTCGAATGTGAGATTGCTATCGACTTGGATCCCCATGTCCCTTATCACTTCTTCCATACTTAATGGGTTACCACATATGTAGTAATTTGTGGGCACTTAGTTTTTGACAAAGGGGAGGACTATACACTGTTTTGCGTTTAGCTTGAGGACATGGCTCTGGCACCAGTTGTCTGTTTCTATGAGGCCCTTTTGTAGGATGCTTGTGTCAGCTGGTGGGTCGATTATGGCACCCAGTTTGCAGTCATCTACAAACTTGTTCACCAACAGTCCTTCTGTGTTGGCCTGCACCTCTGAGAAATATATACCAAACAAGGGAGGTCCCAGGACTGAGCCTTGTGGGATGCCACTTGTAGCTGGTTTGTGGTCTGACATGGATCCAGCATTTCAGACCATGTGGGTTCTGTTCTTGAGCCAGTTTGCAACCCATCTAGTGACATAGGGGTTTCTATTGAAGCTGGTGATCTTATGTATGATGACCAAGTGGGGTACTGTATGGAAGGTTTTTGCGAGGTCCAGGTAGGCTGCGTGGACCAGCATCCCCTCGTCAATGGCCTTGGTGACTGTTTCAAATGACTCAACCAGGTTTAAGAGGCAGGATCTGCCCTTAACAAAGCCAAAATGGGTAGGATCCAGTGTCTGTGTGTCCCCAATATGTTTATTTCTGAGGTCCATGATGATCCTTTCCATAGCTTTGCAGACCAAGCTAGTCAGGCTTCTGGGGCGCTTGTTTGCAGTATCTGTTGAGGCACCACCTTTGTGGAAAGGGTCTACTGTTGCTGTACACTGCTCTTTGGGTACATATCCTGTGTTAAGGCTGAGATTGAACAGTGGTTTTATGTGTGTGTTCAATTCTTCTTGGGGTTCATGTTGGACACAGCCCAGGACACCGTCTGGTCCCATTGATGCTGTGTGTTTTGCTTTGGAGAGGCTGGTTGTTACCTGAGCATCTGTAATGTGAGGGGGCCAGCACTCTGTTGGGATAGATATTTGCCCTTTTGGTGGGGAGGTGGGGGAAAAGTTTGCACTGAACCTGCCAGCTTGGATGTTGGCAATGTCTGTGGGTTTGGTGTATTGTTTGTCATTTGGACTAATTCTAAGCATATCTGGGGATTCCCACACAGGTTCCTACAATAAGTAAAGAATGCCTTGTGATTATCCTTGGTATCCTGTACAATTTTTATCTCACAGATGGCCTTAGACAATCGTATGTGTGGACGTTGTTTTTCAATAATACTGGTCAGAGATGCCTTCCCTTTTTGTGATTTGGATCTATCATATAGTAGCTTCCTCCTTGTATTGTATGGCTTGTTTATGGCTGGGGTCCACCAAATAGGATGCATGCCTTTGGAGGATTGGGTGTTGGTTTTATTTGGGATTGCATGATCCATGCATTCCTGAAGGTGTTCATAGAATGCGTTTATAAAGGGTTATGAGGTCTGGCCCATATTTTCCACAGACACAGGAGCTGTGAAGGATTATACCTCATTTTTGAGGAGTGTGACATATGCTTTAGTGAAAAATTTTCATTGTGCTTTTCTGGCCATGGCCTGGGGTGGGGATGTGAATATCCAGTGAGATTACTATCTGGTGTGATCTTACCAGTAAGAAATACACTTCTGGTCTTGAGCATAGAGTCCTCATGTTGGTGATGATCAGGTCCAGTATGTTTTTCCCTCTTGTGGGAGTGTTAGCAAGTTGTTCCATAGCATTTTGGTTTATAAATTATGGGAACCTTTAGGCTAGGGTGTTGGAGCTAGGGTAATGCTCACAGTGTATGTTTGGGTAGTTGAAGCCACCCAATATAATGGTGTTTGGGGAGACCTTCATATTTTCATGTGTTCTCCAGTTGGCCAAGTGTGGTTCCTGGGTTTAGGAGGGTGGTCTGTAGCAGGCTATGAACTGGAAGGTGGTTTTACCCACTGTTAGTTACACATGGGTAGTCTCTGATGCTTCATGCTGTGCCACCGACCTGGGGGTGTGGGTATCTTTGACAAATATTGATACTCACCCTCCTTTTGTAGTTTGTTCCATGTTTTGCAGCTGTAAAGCATGGTATGAGGTGTACCTGTGAATGCTAGGGTGATCTTGGGAGCCTTGAACCAGGTTTCTGTTACTGCACAGATATCAACATTCTCCATGCTGAGGAGAGTTTGGAGTGCATGCATCATGCAGTTTAGACTTCTGGCATTGAGTAGCATTACTTATACTCTCTTATCCCTTGTGATACCTATGGAGATGGGTTTGTCTTTTGAGCCTTACCTAAAAAAGGCACTATGGGGGTGACAAGAGCCTTTGGCGATATCCAATAGGCCACAGGTGATAGGTGAAATCCATCCCTAGCAAAGCATCATGTCTTGTCGAGCATCTCATCATCTTGTCTTCATATTGTGGCCTCATGTTTGGTGAGGGTAGGATGCTACTGAAGGTCATCAAGTTTGCATATATGACATGGTAGTAAATGCTGTTTAGCACTACCTTACATTGCTTAACACATGGCAATCATGCCTCAGGTGGTGCTGCAGGGCTGCCAATGTCGGATGCACATACTGCACTCCCTATACATGTTTGGGAACAGGTAGTGTCAAGTCAGGCATCCCTTTTACTATATGTGGGAGTCAGAGAGACGTATCATTTCCAGGATTCCTACTGAGCCAGTGTATGTGCTATGCGTTACCTATTTGCCAAGGCCAAGGCATACTGGGCATGACTCCTTCTGCCTACTGGGGCAGGCTCAGGTTGTTCCTCCTCAGAGTCACGCTCTGCCTGTGATGGCCTTGGCACTGGTGGGGGGCTGTTTGGCCAAGGCCTATGCTGGTCCTGCTACAGCTGTTTTCACAGGATCATATTATGTAGCATAGCACATACCATGACAATTTGGGTACATGTAGTTGGTGAGTATTGCAAGGCTCCACCAGATGTGTCCAGGCACTGGAACCGTGACTTGAGCAACCCAAACACACGCTCAATTACATTTCATGTCTGTGCGTGTACCTCATTATGGTGTTGTTGTTCAGGTGTGTGTGCATTTCTGATGGGCATCATCAGCCACGGCTCCAGTGCATAGCCAGCATCCCCCACTAAGTGACCGTGTGGGAATTCCCCATTGGCAAATGTCTGGTACAGCTGCGTCAGATGCCAGATATGGGAATCATGGTAGCTTCCAGGGCAGCCAGCACACATATTCATTATTATGCCCTGGGCATCACACACAACCTGGCAGTTGATGGAGGGGAAGCCCTTGCAGTTAATATAGGCCCTACCCCGCTCACCGGCTGGTGCTTTGATGTGTATATGCGTGCAGTCTATTGCACCCACTACCTCAGGGTATTCTGCTATTTGCTGGAAGAGACGGATATTGCTGGCCAATACCTCATGGGAATTGGGGAAATATACATGATCACCAACATGTGCTGACATGGCATCCAGGAACTGGTGCAGTACCCTGGATGCTGATATCTGTGATATCCGCATCATATCACCAGTTGGTCTCTGAAAGGTACCTGTTACTAGTATTCTTAGGCCAACACATACCTTGGTTTCCACTGGGATGGGTTCCCCTCTGTTGGTTCTGTGTGTGAGGCATGGCCTGCACAGCTCAACAATTTGCTGCAGGAGGTCTCTGTCCACCCTACAGCGCTCCACTATCTCCAGCTCATGTAACCCCTGGTAGGTGACCCTGGGCCTGTGCACGCTTCTCCGTCTCCTCACTGTGGGTTGTCCAGTAGCATTTGCATTGTCACCACCCTCAGCATGTTGCATATGTCACCTTATAACAGCAATGGCAGCCCCTAGCATTTTTTGTCTGAGTGAAGATTTTTCAGTTTTCACTTCTAGTAGCTTACTCCAGTGTTGCAGTGTCTCTTGAGAGAAACAAACTGCACTGTTGTTTGCAGAGTTTTAAGTGCTGGGATGGGCTAGTGTTCTGCCTGTGTAATTGCCTGATTTTGGTTGTTTTCACCCGCTAGCTCTACTTGTATTACATGGTAGCTTCCTGCATGTGTTGTGCTTCCTTTTTCCATCTGTTTCCTCAGGGGGAGCGACGTGCATACAAGCGCAAACACGCTCACAGCAGCTCACATGCACGCACACATGCTTAGACAGACTAAAACTTGCTTATTCAGATTAAAACGCATGCACACCAGTGCAAACAAGCTTACAGGTCTTTAAACAACCTTATACATGCTTACTCCCGCTTAAACACGCGCACTCATGCTTCCATGCGTGCACTCTGTCTTACTCGAGTTTACAGGCGCACACACACTCGCATACCCGCTCAGCAAGAAAGTTTGGTGTTATCCACAGTATACACCTTCCATTTCTTGGCTTTCCCTGGCCTACCTGTTGACACACCTCTTTCCATGATGTCTAACTGACACCTAACACATGCCACTGTCCTCCAATGAGCTGCACTACTTTCATACATACCCCCTTGTGATGTCACCTATCTCCTACTCTGTTCCTCCCCATTTCCAACTCCTACACTCCACTGACAGTGCTCATTTGCTATGTAAAAGTGTGATTCACTATCCTAACACTCATTTACATAGGATTGCCTACTAATTAAATTAAACTAAATAATTAAAGTGTAGCTATCATTCTAAGTCTTTTGGATTAAGCACTTGGGCTTCAGACCAGTTGTTTTACATTAGGAAGGTTTGTGGCAAGCACTGTGGTGGCAGGACAGGTAGCTTTCATCCTTCTAAGTTGGGAACTGCTGATTGAGAGCCCAGTGTCCAAGGGTATTAGTTCTGGTTTAGGCACTTGGGCTTCAGGCCAGTTATTTTACATTAAGAAGGTTTGTGGGCTGCACTCTTGTGGGAGAAGAGGCTGGACTCTGCCCTTCTGAGCTGGGAATTTCTGGTTAAAGGTTTATAGTGCCTGAATATCTGAACTGTATCTTACTGAAATTGGTACACCTTGTTTGCTCTAGCATAGACTAGATCCAGGCCTGCTGAATCTAGCTTTGTTTATTTGCTTGTTGTTTCTTTGCTTGTTATTTCCCTGGAAGCTAATTCCACCTAATACGCGGCTTCTCAGCGCTTCTGTGGATCACTAGTGATAGCTGCATTACTTACTGTACTAGTTCCTTGTTTCACTTGAAAGAAAGTTACTGTTTGTCATTTTTGCATTTAGTTACTTGTAACACATTGCACTCAAGTTACCTGGCACTTGCTCACTAAAGCAATTATATAAGTCAGCACTAAAAATTAAAAGCACTACACCCTCACTCCCCACTGGCCCTTGTTTTCAATTATTAAGGAATTCCCAATATTATTCTAGCATGTCCAAAGGTCAGTTGTCAATCTCCTCTCCTGTCCAGCTGGTGAATCTGGGAATCTTGAGGCAATGTTATAACTGCCTCATGTACACAGACAACCCTCTCCTCCTCCCACATAACACAAATACTTGCGAGAGATGCAGCTATTTAGCCAAACTGGAGGCTGAGCTCTCTCAACTCAGGACTGGCAAGACCAGACAGGAGGAGAAGGCAACTACACACACCACAAAACCAGCCTCACATAATGCTACCACACCACTGAATCAAACACATAAACACACAAAGACATACTCGGAGGCTCTGAGTAAAAATTTACCTAAACAGCAGAGGCCTCCAAAGCAGACACCCAGACAACTGCTACCTCAAGACACCCCACAAGCAACACATAAACCACAAAAGCAGTGTGCAAAGCAGTCACAGCCCTTAAGGCCAAATACAACACCAAACATACTTGTCATAGGTGACTCCATAGTCAGACACACTGGCGTCCCACTCACCAGGCTGAACAAGGAGAGGGTCACAGTAAGCTGCCTATCGGGCTAGAATCCGCCACATAACACAAGCACTCTGGTCACTCCACGGCAAGTACAAATATGACACAGTCATTGTCCATGCTGGTGTGAACGACCTGAGACGTACCTCCCTGGACTACATGAAAAGAGACATAGAGGAGCTCTCTGATTATGTAGCCCAGGCAGGTATGACCCTGACCCTGAGCAGTATCCTTCCTTCACCAAGAATGATGCCACAATATAGAGACAAGATGATCAGCTTTAACAATTGGCTTAATGTCTGGTGTCATTCAAAGGGGATCCAGTGTCTGTCTGCCTGGGATGACATGCTTGACAAACCACGCTGCCAAGGGGCGGCTTGCACCTGTCACCCTGGGATTCCGGATATTGGCTAAGGCTCTTGCCACCCCATAGTGCCTTTTTAGGCAAGGCTCAAATTCTAAACCTACCACCCTAGAAAACAAAAATGGGAAGAAACTGAGGGTAATGCTGCTCAATGCCAGAAGTCTAAATCTCAAAATGCACGCACTCGAGGCCCTTCTCAGTATGGAGAACATCGATGTCTGTGCTGTAACTGAAACCAGGTTCAAGGCTCCTGAGAGCACCCCGGCACTATTAGGTTTTACCTCATATCATGCGTTCCGCCCCCAAAACCCGGACCACACCACAAAAGGAGGGGGTGTATCCATATTCATAAAGGATACCCACACCTCCAGGTTGGTGGCAACGCACAAAGCTTTGGAAACCATCCAGGTGCAACTAACCATAGGCAAAACTGCTCTACAAATTGTAGCATGCTACAGGCCACCCTCTGAAACTCAGGAACCCCACACAGCCTTCCTGAAGACACTGGAGGGTATAAATGTATCTCCAAACACCATCATATTGGGTGACTTCAACTACCCGAATATAGACTGGGAACATTACTCAAGCCCTAACTTTCTAGCCCAACGGTTCCTGGAGTTCATAAATTCAAATGCCATGGAACAGCTAGTCACTGTTCCCACGAGAGGAGAAAATATACTAGATCTCATTATCACAAACATGGGGACAAAATGCTCCACACGGAAGTATATCCCTCATTGGTGAGATCTGATCATAAACTAATCTCACTGGAAATCCACATCCCGCCCCCACCCCAAACAAAAAAGACCACAGTGAAGAACTTCTCTAAAGCAAACTTCACACTACTCAAGACTGGTGTGGTATCCTTCAAGGCCCCTGAGCCAGTGGAAACCACAACCAAAGCTGCGGAAGCCCTTACAAATGCCTTCTATGAACACCTCCAGGACTGCATGGATCAGACAATCCCAAATAAAACCAAGACTCTTTCCACAAAGGGCAAACGTCCAGTCTAGTGGATCCCAGCCATTAACAAACTTTACAATAAGAGGAGAAAGCTATTACATGATAGAACAAAATCCATAAAAGGGAAGTCACCCCTGATCATTATTAATAAAAAAATACGAGCATTCATAAAATCAACTAAGGCCAATTTTGAGAGAAAAATTGCCATGGATTCAAAGGACAATCATAAGGCCTTTTTCTGCTATGTTGGGAACCTGGGTGGAAACTCCCAGATATGCTCAGAATTAGTCCAAAATGATACAAAAATCATTGAACCCACAGACATTGCCAACATACTGGCAGACAGGTTCAGTGCAAACTTCACCCCCATTTCCCCCCTAAAGGAGAGATAACTATCCCAGCAGAGTGTAGCCTCCCAGACATCTCAAATGCACAGGTAAAAGCTGCTCTCTCTAAAGCTAAAAACACAGCATCAATGGGACCGGATGGTGTCCCCGGCTGTGTGCTACACGAGCTAAATGAGGAATTAAACCCGCACATAAGGCAGCTGTTTAATCTCAGCCTTACCACAGGATACGTGCCCAAGGAGTGGCGTACGGCAACTGTGGTCCCACTCCACAAAGGCGGTGCCTCTACGGACCCTGGTAATTACCGCCCCATAAGCTTAACTAGTCTAGTCTGCAAAGCTATGGAGAGGATCATAATGGAGCTCATAAACAAAGATATAGGGGACTAACAGACATTGGACCCGACCCAGTTTGGCTTCGTCAAGGGCAGATCATGCCTTTTGAACTTGGTCGACTTCTTCGAAACAGTCACCAAGGCCATTGATGAGGGAAAGGCAGTCCATACAGCCTACCTTGACCTTGCAAAGGCCTTCGACACAATACCCCACTCGGGTATTGTAGAAAAACTTACCAGCTTAAATGTAAACCCATATGTCACAAGATGGGTTGCAAACTGGCTTAAGGACAGAACCCACAGGGTTAGAGTTGCTGGCGCTATGTCAGACTCCAAGCCAGTCACAAGTGGTGTCCCACAGGGCTCGGTCCTTGGCCCCTATTGTTCGGCATCTACTTCTCAGAAGTACAGGCCAACATGGGAGGACTTTGGCTGACAAAGTTTGCAGACGACTGCAAACTGGGCACCATAGTGGAAAGTGCATCGGACACGGATATCCTTCAGAAGGGACTCACGGAAACAGATAGCTGGTGCCAGAGCCATGGCCTGAAGTTAAACGCCAAAAAATGTATAGTCATACCCTTCGGGAAAAACAAGGTAACCCCAAGCTACCATATAGGTGGCAATCCACTAAGCACAGAAGAGGTTATCAGGGACCTGGGGACCCAGGTTGACAGTGGCCTTTCTTTTGACACTCACGTTGCTAAAGTGGTTAGAAAGACCTTCTACATTGCCCACTTGATCATGAAGGGATTCACATCCAGATCTAGTGAGGTCATTGTTCCCCTGTACTCTTCACTTATCAGACCAATGATCGAGTACAATGCCCCATTCGGGATGTATCTCACCTGACATCTGCAGCAATTGGAGAGACCCCAAAATTCCTCACCAAAAGGATAAAGGGACTCCAAAATCTGTCATATGCTGCCAGATTGAAGAAACTCCAGCTCTATTCAGTTGCATACCGTCTGCTCAGAGGTGACATGTGCCTGACATACAAGGCCATGTCCAACCCGGAATTAATGGATATACTCCACCTCAAAAAATCCAAATCCACCAAAACCACTAGAGCAAGCGACTTAAACCTTAGCATGGATATAAATAGGACATGCTGGAGGGATAGATTTATCACTCAGAGACTCCCTATGCTGTGGAATAAAATCCCGATCCATGTGAGGCAGAGCACCTCGCTGTCTCTGTTCAAGAGAAATCTTGACCTGTGGATGGGAGATCATAGGTTTATCCCGGGAATCATCTCTGTGTCACTGCTGGACAGAGGCACAACAAACTAATGGGCACAGTATTTTTTCATATAAGGGGTGGCGTAAGCCACAAAAATTTGGGCTAGGCTTATAAATGCCTTAGGGCAGATAGCCTAGTATAAACCTATGAACCTATGAACCTATAATGCTTGGTACATGTCTTACACTGGGCTTCTCCCCTTAGCAACCCCTACTCGGTGGCCATGATGTCTTCAGCCTGCTATTCCCTTACATTGTAATTTGACAATTGTCATAAATTCCATGTTTGTGGATTTTATTGCCTTATTTTATGGTTTTTAATAGCGCAGCTCGTTTGCGCGGCGCTGTGCTACACTTAAACATCGGAAATCGGCGAAAAAAAATATTTTTATTTTACTTTTGCATCAGGGAAACTTTCCAATGGCCATATATTTGGCCATTGGCATGCTTCCTCAACCATATGCAACCTTTATTTGCAGCTGACAAGGCTCCATTGTGCTATTTGCAGAACGGTACTCAGTTGTCTACTGAGTACATTTCTGCAGCTAACACGTCTCCTACTTGGACAGGTTTCTGCTTCCTGGATTGCAAATTTACCTCATTTGTATGCCTTTCGGCTGCAAGTGAGGTAATTTGCATATCACAGCCCTCTCCGTGTAGGAGACGTGTTAGGAGCTCTCTTACACGCCCCTACAGGCTGTTCCTGGATCACTCGTCGGACATGATAGCTGCATGGAGTCTTACTCTACTCGTAGACTCCATGCAAGCTATCGTGAATCTGGCCATTGATGTTGTTAATGTGTGTTTGTACATTTTTGTGTGTCTGAGTGTTATCTTAGTAATGGATGCTAATCCTAACCATAATGATGACATTTCTCCCAAACCTAACCCTACACCTTACCTTAACACTGCTATTATTCAGATAAATTTTAGGCTAAAGTTATGGGCGGGTTCATGTAAAGACTGGGAGAAGAAATGGTTTTCCTTTCTCAGTCTTTTGTAGGTTGACATTTAGGGTGTTCGATATTTTGCACAATTTTTCACATATGACAAACTGAAGATAAAACTCAAATGTTCACAATTTGGTAGAATCAACTTTAACATATAAGCCTGACACTTTAAACTTCTGGAAATCAAAGTAGCAGATGTTTTCTGAGGACTGAGACTACATTTTGGAACCCCCATGCCATTTCATAAAAGCCTTTTTACCTGAATTTTATTGAGACTTTTTATTCTTTTTTTGCCAGTATTATATGCATATAGTTTTCCTTTCTCAATCCCATATGGGTTGGTATTTAGGAAATTCGATATTCTGTACATTCAAACTTCTTTATGCTGGTATTTCACATATGACAATAAGTACATTTGATCATACAGAATATATATATATATATATATATATATATATATATATATATATATATATATATTTATATATACATGCCATACATACACATTTTCTTTGAGTGCTGCAGATATCTCTTGCTCTACAAATACTATAACCTAATACAATAAGAACAACAGAAAAAAATAAAAGCACTTTGTTTGCTTTGGTAAAGTTGTTTACTACCCTACAATTCAGCAATACATGCCCTCCTCTGAAAATGTGAATTTGTGTAAAACACCTACTGTGTCTTAAAGTATGTACAATCAGGTGCCAGGAAAGCACCATATTTGCAATGATTAATTCAAGCTGTAATGTGTCAGACTGATACTTTCTGGTCAGAACACAAAAAATTATACATCGGGAATTAAGCAAGTATATAAATGTGTGTTATATAGCAACACACCTGAACGGTAATTTTTTTATTTCTCTTTCTTCCTCAGAGACAGTTATCTTTATTATGATGTAACTGACTAGTACATTTTCGTTGGGTCTGCAATGCTTCTAGCTAAACAGCCAAGCGTAAACATGGGCAACTTTTTATTTATTTCTCAAATTATGAAGTTCAACCTGTGTTTAGCACAACAGATTAAATGCTGTCAAACTGTATAAGTAAACACTGGTACCATTAGAGGTACATTTTCATTTATAAATACAGGATATAAAAGGGTATATATCAAAAGCTTGAATGCTGAAAAGTTTGAATACCAAATCCTTGAACTGGAAACCTCGAAGACTGAAAATCTAGAAGTTGCGGAACATCTAATTCTTTCCCAGGGAAAGAACGTGGTGGGTCATTTCTGCGGCTTCACTATTTCCTTCACTGTGGTGCGATCACAGAATTGGTATATTTAAGTAGGGGGTGGGGGCGAAGCCCCCTACATTAGAAACAGTTTGCAGTGTTCGTGTATTTCACGTTTTGTACTGGAACAGCGATTTTTTTTCTCAGGGAAAAAAAAATTCCTGGTCTCAGTCTTCGAGGTTTTCAGCTTTTATGGTTTTGGGTTTGATGTTATGACATTTGAAGTTCTGACACTTCGATGTTGTAATATAGACTCATTAACAATGCTCACACTCAGTGCAGATGGCATCACAGTCTTGGCTCAAATCAGATCATCCCCTTTATATAACTAACAGAATTATGATGCTTTCCAAAGCTAAAGATCTGAAAAAAATAGATGTCTACTTTTGGCCAAGATGACATTATAATGACTTAGAAGTAAAAAAATAAAATAAATGCTTTTCTAACAGCCTAGACACAAAACTTAACTCTTTTAACATCTCAGAGTTGTGGAATATTCCACTACTAGCATGTTTTGAAAACTCAAGTTAAGGACCATAAGACAGACAAATGTAAATCTCTTGTGAACAGTAAATGTGATTAAAATCAAACCAAGAGAAAATAAGGTCGCATAGAAAAGCCATACATGCAATAACAACAAAAAGACCTAGGCACACCAGAGTCTCCTCTGTTTTAACACATTAAAACTCCATGGAAGGAGGCATGTGGGATATTTGCAGATGACCCCTAAAGGACATACAAGTGTTCCAGATACATGGCCTTCGAATGCCCTCTGACATTTTACATAAATAGAAGTCTTTATTTTTGCATTCAGGCTGATGAAGCCAATCCCAACTAGCTAGCCATGACATTTAATATCACATGACCATAGGAGGTTACTAGGCTAATGGCCCTAGAGCCTTTTTAAGCCTAGCAATTCATGCCCTAGTTTTCCCAGTTACCAGTGCCCACTGGCTTGACAGTTTTGGTATATCCTGTGCCTTAGAGTATCTACAAACTGCCCTTATCCATAAGGGTCACATTTAAGAAGGCTTAGGGAAGAACTTCACATGAATGGAGAGCCTATTTCAGAAAGGGGTAATCTCTGAGATACATACTTGTCCCTCCAACATGTTTAGTTTATGTCATAGACATGGTTTATAGCCTTAAATCAGGCAGTTCTAGTGCTGTTCATGTTACGAATGTGCAGCTCATCCAATAGGGCTGGATTGAAGAATGCCTTCTAGATTAGACATAGATCATCCTTCAGTAGTCTGTAGCAGAGAGAGTACAGAGAAATGGCTTTGAGGCAGTCCACATAGGAAAAAGTATTTACACCCTGTATTCTTTAGTCAGGAACTTCTGGAGCCATTCCATCCCTTCAGGTACATGTTGAAGGGTGCACTGTACTTGATTATTGGTCTAATGACAACTGAGTTTAGTCAGACTGTGATCTCCTTAGATCTGGATGCCACATAGAAGCATTTTCTGACTGCATGGACCCATAGTGATCAAAGTTCAGGTTACTGTCAATCTGAGTTCCCAAGCACCTTACCATTGGGTCTACTCTTAGAGGAGTGTTATCAGTGTTGTAATTTCCAGAGGTGATCATCTTCCGAAAGGGTATAATTATGTTTTTTTTGCATTGAGTTTTAGGCCATGGTTATGGTGCCAGTTATCTGCTCGTGTCATACATTCCTAGGGGATATGTACATCTTTGAGGAATTCACTGATTGCAACCAACTTGCAACTGTCAGCAAATTTGTTTAGCCAAAGACCTTTTACATTTGTCTTGACTTCAGAGACATATTCCAACAGAAGAAGTCCCAGTACTGAGCCCTGTGGGGCACCACTAGGAACATGCCTCTTGGTGGAGGTAGATTCCTATCTGTCAGCCATCTGGCTATCCATTGGGTGACAGTAGGTATTTATGCCTAAATCTGTGAGTTTGTCTAAAATACCTGAGTGAGATATTCTGTCAAATGCCTTTGCCACGTCAAAGCATGCAATATGTACCATTTTATCCTTATCCATAGCTCTAGTGGCATCGCACAGAAGCCAACCAAGTTACAACCTGCAAAGCTGATTCAGGGGAATATTTAAGAGTGTTCAGTCTTCCTTTTCCAAATTGTTCAAAGATTTTCTTTCCCCTAATTCAATTTTGGCAAAAAAAAAAAACTGAATAAACAGTCTTATGAAAATTCAGGTAAACAGATGTTTAAGAAAAATGGCAAGGGGGCTCCAAATCTCAAACATCAGAAAACTCTTGTATGTGATGTTTGGTGTTACTTTTGTTGATTGTTTTATATACTGCTGAGTGCAGGCATTACTCTTTATAGGCTTACAAGGTCTTTGAGGTTTGGGAAAATGTATTTTTAGTGCTTCAGCATAGGTTGGTCTATGTGTGTGTGGTGGATGCTGTGTGTGGTGGATGTAGACTGTGTGTGTTCTTAACAATCTTGTTTGTCTGCAAAATGTTTGCCTCCAGTGAAATTGTGAATGTGCATCACTTGCATACTGTATTTGCTTTATTATGGATTAAATGATTGCCTATGAAAATGAGATAATTGCTACATTGTCTCAGGACGTCCATATCTACTGAGCTGGCTATGGAGACATTTGAAAATGCATATCCATGTTGTCTGGACTTGTATGTGAGTGGGCTACTGTATTGCATGGATTCAGTTGCACAGAGGTCTCCCTGGGGGGGTGTCTCTGTGGTTTGGCACTCTACTAGTTTAGATTTTGTTAGTATTTGATAGTACTGCTGTTTAATGGGCAAGCTAGCTGCTCTAAGCTTGCAATGGTTTTGTTTTAGCAACACTAAGTTGCAAGTTTCAGTTCTAAGCAAAGTTGTACAGACAGAGTTTACCTTCTGGGCATTTGTGTCTATACAGGGCCCTGCTAACCACTAGGTATAATAATATCAAGACTGATTGCTTGTGAGTGTAACGCTGCAACAAAACTTAAACTACCTTGACAAGGCAATTTAGAGCATTAGGGACATAAAGCAAAAATAAAACAGTACTCTAGACATTTAACTGAAATGAAAACAATAAAATAAATCTCATCTGCCAAGAATGGAGAAGGGTTAACTCAACAAGGTTAGCAAGCTGATGGGAGCTGTAGGAAAATGAGCAGGAGACAATTTGTGGTAAGCAATGTTTTCTCAAGTGCAATATTGGTTTGCAGGGTGGGCACTTAGTACTACAGAGATACAGAAAACAATGGGTGGGAAAATACTTACATTGGTTACACAACAGACAATAGCAATGAAAGATTGGAGGGTGGGACTTTGGAAGTCAAATTTCCATAAAGCGTGGCAGTCAGACACAGAGCATTTTAAAACCACAACGAGAAGGGGGGGGGGGGACTATTCAAACTGGATCTCTAATCCTATGGTTAGAATTTAAGAAATATTTAGCTTAATATCTCAGGGGGACTTGGCAGACTCAAAGAACAGGGTGAACAAAACAGTAGCAAGGTAAATGGAAATGTACTGGAATGCAACTTTAGGCAGGGATACACAGCTATAAAAATTACTGAAGCAGAAACCCTGATAAAGAATTCACAATACTGCCACTGCAGCAAACGCACCACAGATTAAGACACAAAACTTTGCAGAACATTACCAGTAATGCTGTAATAAATGACTAAATGAGGCCCAAATCTGGCAGTAGTTCACAGTTCTGCCACAAATGTGAAAGACTCTACAAGGCCGAGGCCCCAGACTGGGTTCAAAATACAAAAAAAAAAAAGAAATTAGCTTTTACATGTAGCTCTAATTATGGAAATAGAAGTGCAGTATAATGTATAAAAATGTTAGAATATTGCAGTACTATACAATATTCATAGAAATGTAAGTGAAGACACAAGACTAAGGTCCCAGAATAAATTAAAAATACAAGCAGATAACTTTTTTGGCTAAGCCCCAGAGAAAAATCAGAGAAGTACAAAAAAGTGTCACCACACAGGTCACTATAAGTGAAATTAAAGTATTTAAGCAGAACTTAGAAGAAATTCTTCCCCCAGGTTATAACATCCTAAGGCAAGATAGAGGTACCAAAAAGGGAGGTGGAGTTGCAATCTTATTTAAACATACACTCAACCTCCAACCACTAAAAAACCCACTTCCCAAATTCCAGAAGGCAGATACATTAGGCTCCATTATGTCCCTTAAAAACAAAAAGAGAATCAACATCCACTGTAGTTACATTCCACCAGGAAATACCTCACCTATAATAGAAGAGATACTGCAATGGGCCACAATCAACCTACCCCAAGAAACCATCCTGCTATCAACATCCTCTGTAGTGATATTCATCCAGGAAATAACTCACCTGTAATAGAAGAGATACTACAATGGGCCACAATCATCCTACCCCAAGAAACCATCCTGCTATCAACATCCTCTGTAGTTATATTCCTCCAGGACATAACTCACCTGTAATAGAAGAGATACTACAATGGGCCGCAATCAACCTACCCCAACAAACCATCCTGCTAGGTGACCTAAACTTAGACTGGCTAGCCTGCAACTCCAACAACCCCTCAAACCATATTAACTTATTTGGATTCTCACAACTAATCCAAGAACCCACCAGAGTAGACAAAAAATCCAATATAACCTCCATTCTAGATCGGACACTAGTTAATATCCCCACAGAATATTATCATGTGGGTTGCTTACCTGATACATTGAGTGACCACTGCCCCACATTCCTCCTTCGTGAACAGGCAAAAATAACCAAGGAGACTAGGGAAGAGCACAAAGTCAATCCACAAACTCTTAACAGTGTGCTCCAGCAACAGGACTGGAATCCACTAAAAACTCTACCTTTAGACCAGGCAGTTGATTTTTTTAATACTACTTTTATGAACGTACTAAATATACTAGCTCACATTAGGAAACTCAGGAATAAAGTTCACTATGACCCATGGCTAAATAGGACAACAAAAGCCTTAATAAAAGCCAGAGATAATGCCTGGAAAAGCTGGGAAAAGAATAACACTATCCAATACAGACAGAAATATCATGAACTATGAAATAAGGCCCAAACCCAAAAAAAAGTAGATAAAAAGAATTACTTCTTAGATTGGCCATAGTGGTGCAGCGCTTAGCATTGTTGCCTCACAGCAAGAGGTTCTCCCGTTCAATTCTCGGCTGGAGCACCTTCTGTGTGGAGTCTGCATGTCCTCCCCATGGTCAAGTGACACTAAAGACATGCAGGTAGGTGTGTGTGTGAATGGGCATGCCTTCTTTGAAGGTTGGGCGTCGGGCTGGCAACTCGGCACCATAAAAATCCACTGCCAATCATTAGCGGACGGGAGTTCCGCTGTGGCAACCCCTAACTGGAAAAAGCCGAAAGACTTCTTAGACATCCAAAATAAACACTCTAGAAACCCCCAAAAGTTCTGGCAGGCCATCAATGCCCTTTTAAAACTGGGCAAAACCACCACCCCATCTCCCAACAACACTTCTGATAATGATAGCATAGCTTCAGAATTCAACTATCACGTCACAGAATCTATCCTCGCACTATCTCTCCAACTATCCAACAAGAACACTAAAACCACGTAATAGCAAAATCCATGGCACACAGGATCTGAACAAAGTGCTCCAATTACCAACTGTAAAATGAATTCCTTTTAATTTTAGAACAGCAAAAGTTCTCAATACGTAGTCCAATACAGCAAAAACACAGATAAGCCAAGCGCTTTCACCTAGTGAATTACCAGGCTTTTTCAAGGCAAACAAAGCTGTCCATTCCATAAAACTGCTATCAATGCCCTTTTAAAACTGGGCAAAACCACCACCCCATCTCCCAACAACACTTCTGATAATGATAGCATAGCTTCAGAATTCAACTGTCACGTCACAGAATCTATCCTCGCACTATCTCTCCAACTATCCAACAAGAACACTAAAACCACCCCAACTGTAGAACAAACTAACATACCCACCTTCACACTCTCACCTGTACCAACCTCTTCAGTTAAAAAGCTACTCTCTAAACTAAAACCCACCACACTCGCAGTAGATGGTTTACCCACAAAGTTTCTAAAATTAGCTGCAGAGCCACTAGCCTACCCTGTCTCAAGTCTTATAAACCACTCTATACAAGTAACCTACGTATCCCATCTATGGAAAGTGTCACATATAATTCCCCTTCACAAAGGCGGAAACTCCTATGAACTATCAAATTACCGGCCAACTGCTATCTTGTCCCCCTATTTCCAAGCTTCTGGAGAAATGTATTCACACCCAGGTAATGCACTTCTTAGCCTCACATAACCTCCTCTCCCCCACAAAGCATGGTTTCTGCCCAAACATTAGCACAACTACTGCTCTACTCTCCTTTACTAATCAGATTAACCAACTAAGAAACAACAACAAATTCGTCTCAGCCATATCCCTAGATCTATCAGAAGCATTTGATGTGGTCTCCCATAACCTACTCTTAGACACACTGTCTACCTTATCCTTTGCCTCCTCTACTATTTCATGGTTTAGAAACTATCTCTCTGACAGAAAATAAGCAGTTAAATGGCAAAGTACACTATCTCCTCTATTACCAACTACTATAGGCGTCCCACAAGGATCAATACTGGGTCCTCTACTATTCACCATTTTCACTAACAAACTACATACTTCCACCCTGCATGCATCACTTATACAGTATGCAGATGACTCCACCCTAATCTGCTCAGGCATATCCATAACCACTCTTCAAAAGCTTACCCAAGAATCCTTCTGATCTGTGGAACAATGGATTACCGATATCCAACTCATTCTAAACCCCAAGACCAAATTACTCCTTTTTACACCCAATAAATCCAAATCCACACCACCTACCTTCACTATCACCTCCAAAAATGGAACCACAATCTCCCCCTCCCCTCACACTAAGCTGCTCCGGGTTGTAATAGATAACAATCTAAACTTTAATTTCCATATCTCACAAACCATCACAAAGTTACATAAGAAACTAGGAACCCTATACAAACACAAACAGTTCATATTGGACCAAGCTAGAATCTCCTTACCCCAAACCACCTCTTGTCTACCCTGATGTATGAATCACCAATCCTAATTCATATCAGGAAAACAGACCTAAACAAACTAGAGTCATGTTACAATAAAATTGCAAAATTCGCTAACAACTCCACTTTTAGAAGTCATTACTGTCTTGCCCTGAAGCAACTACAGTAGTTAGAACTTCCTCATCTAATTAGCTATCACCAATTCCTCACCTTCAACATAATAAGCAACCCTCAGAAAACCCCAGCCCTAAACCAACTTCTAAACCAATATTCTGCAAATCGTCCTCTACGCTCATCCAACAAAATCTTACTCTGCATAACCAAAGCCAATAACACTGCAGGGAAAAGTCTGTTCTCCCACACCATTGCTAGGGAATGGAATAACCGCCCACAAAGTATCTCCTCTGCACCATTCATCTCACTTTTCAAGACATCACTAAAGTCTCACCTCTTGCAGTCATGGCTTTGTCCCTGCATCACATAAAATCTTTTCTGCTCTCCTCCTAACTTGCCACACCTCATCTCCTCACTGCTTACATCAGCTATTCTGTACTACTCAAATACTCCCTATCAGGAACTACTGTCCTACAAACTATTTCTCACACTATGACATATCTCCCAAATAGCATTATTTTCCAGATTCCATTCCTTAATTTTTATGCTTTGTACTACCAATAGGGAATTCAAAATATTGCTATCTTTATACCAAGCTTGCTCAAATCAAACGAATGTATGAAAAATCTTGATTGTATATATGCCACTGTATAGAAATTTTCTGTCATTTATGGATTATGTGTTGTCATATAAAGACATGGAGCTCTGATTGTATATATGACTCTGTACAGAATTTTTTTTTGTCATTTGTTGTATTTGTACTGTTATGTTAAAGAGCTTTTCACCCTGGGCCTCCGCTGTAAATGGACTTTGTTCCAGTCAGACTTTCCCGGTAAACAAATGTAAAATAAAAAAATACAATAAATAAAAATAAAACTTAAAGTAAAAGCTTTTTTTCTTCTGTTTTGATGGTTTGATTTGCATCTCACACTTCTCAAAGTCTTAAACGAAATACCCTGAGGGATGCATTTCTGTGCTAAATAAAACAGACATGCCAGAGAGGAATCCAGTTAAATAAAGCCAGTACTAGAACACAAGTCCTGTGGTTAGAATTTTACATACTTATAACTTAATGCCTTGGTGTTGCGGGGGAGGGGGCAAACTCAAAGGAATGGGTAAAAGAGTAGCAAGGTGAAGAGAAAGGCACAGAATGCAACTTTAAGCAATTGTATACAGCTATAAAGTGGGCATGACAGGTCATGTTTCAAGCTATATAGGAGGCATCCTGGGATATTATCAGTACTCACTGAGGCAGTGTTTCCCATTTAGAATTTTGTGAATAAGAGTACCCTGGAAATAAGTTGACCTTTCAGGAAAAGAAAACCATTTTAGACATTGCAGGAAGTTACAGTGGTGGGATCTGCTGTTAGCAAGGAGGTCAAGTCTGTAGATTTTATTTCCGTGATCTCAAGTCTCAGCAAATTTTGTGCTCAGTGAAAGGTAATCAGTGGAGTAACATATTCCTGCTTAAGGAGAATAACATTATTAGCTAGGGAAAAACAGGCTGAAGGGGAGAGTAAAAGAAGGAGTCAATAACATAATTTAAGTTGAGATAGTAATGAATTTGTTATTTTGTCTATATGCTTTGAGAAAGTTAGAGAAGTATCAAGGTTAAGTCTTAGATATTTATCAAGGTTAAGTCTTAAATATTTATCAAGGTTAAGTCTTAGATATTTATCAAGGTTAAGTCTTAGATATTTGTATTTAGAAATGTAGGGAATAATGATGTGCTTGTCGGTGATGTTAATAAGAGGCAGATGAGGGAGATTTTTTTAACACCATAATTGAATTATCAGTTGCGACATAGGCAAACTTGCATTTACATTAAAAGTAATCATACTGTATTAATAAGCTCACATTTACAAGCATTATACAATATAGAACAATATATGTGATGTATAATCTAAGCAACAGTACATAAATTATTCCGTTCCTGCCATCTCTTAAATCTCATTCCTCCTCCAAAACATTTTCTGTGTGTATCGTTTCCAAAATTTAAATTTTTTTCTGAAAAATTTACTCCAACCCTTATCAAAGGATCCCACTTCCTGTTCTTTTATCTCTATTACAATATTTACTACTTCAAGTATAGTTGGGTTTGACTTTGATTTCTATTTTCTAGTAACTGATTTTTTGGTAATGACCATAATTAAACTTAAAAAAGGCCTTACTGTGCCTAGGCAATTCAGATCCTATACCCAGCTCAAAAGAAAAAAATAATTTCCTTAGCTACACCCATTTGCTCATCCAGTATTCCTGAAAGAGTACCCTGTAGGGAATTTTCTAAGTCTGCTAACTCATTACATACTAAAACTATGCTCCCGATTACCTTTTTCTTCTCTATCATACCTCCAACATTTGCCATCTACCTGAGGAAAAATTATTTAGAGTCTGCTTAGGGTATAAAGGTATCTATGCAAATACTTCTAGGTAAAAGTCCTAAATTTTCTAGACTTTGTAGCATATTTGGGAGCCATACATGTTGTTTGTCTTTTTGGCTTTTCCCGGTAAGGCGTCACCACAGCAGAACTCCGGTCTGCTAATGATTGGCAGTAGATTTTTATGGTGCCGAGTTGCCAGCCCGACGCCCAACCTTCAGCAAAGGCACGCCCATTCACACATGTCTTTCGGAGGCCACTCGACTGTGGGGAGGACATGAAGACTCCACACAGAAGGCACTCCCCGCCCACTAGCTGAGAATCGAACGGGAGAACCTCTTGCTGTGCGGCAACAACACAACTGCTGTATATGTCCTCTTATTGTTTCTTTCAAAATTGTATATCTAATCTCTCTTGCCAATCTGTACACAAAAAGTATATATTGTTGTGTTGAAAAAGAACAACACGTAACTGTCGCCATGATAGTGAAGGATCGTCATGAGTGATGATTTTGATTTTGGTTCCTAAACATGTCACATGATTCATGAGTCATGTCTCTGCTCAGTTTGTACAGACATATTCAGTCAGTACATAAGACTGCATGTTCTATCTGCACTTTACTAGTCCATAACACAAATCATGCAGATTCAGCAGCATTTGATTTTGCAGCTAGGTATAGGCAGTGACTTTACTGGCCTTGAATATTAGTCTATAAATGCATGACAGTCCATCTCTGAAAGGAAAGTATGGCTTGAGCATGGCCAAAACTGATCAACTCCATCTGCCTGACCTGTTTTGGTGACACCATCTCTTGTAGCAGCTTTCAATTCCTGTAGCTTTTCAGTATTCACTGGTAGTTGTATTATATCCCATAGCAACTGTAATCTTTAGTATAGCAGCTTTGTTTCACAATATTTGATATATTTTTGAGGCTATTTGCACTATGCATGAACTTCCCAGGCTTATAGTGTGCATCTTCTGCAATGCCAATAAATACTCTGCAATCTCAAACGTAGTTTGGAAGAAATTGCTTAAATCTACTTTGAAGTGAGTTGTGGTAAGATACTACAATAATGTTTTTTTTTATCCGACATATATGTGGTCATGGAACTTTTGAAATCTAAAGCCTGATGCTCCATCACTTTTACTACTTCATTATAGCATGTCTTTGCAGCAGTCAATGCCCCTGATGCATAAACAACTAGTCTGTCTTCCCATAACAGAATGGTTACTAACCCTCAATATAGGTATTGCTATATCTTAATACATTAATATTTTAGTAACGTTTCAGTGGTTGCTAACGTCTTTAGCAAATGAAAGCTCCCTTCTTGGCCTATTTATCATCAGCATACTGCATCATGCTCTTTTCTAGATCGCAGGGCAGACTCTGCCAAGGTTTGAATATGTTTTTACAGATACTGGACCATTTGCAAGACTCTCACTAGAGGAGATTTATTTATGTGTACTGCATGAACCTTGTCTCAAGTCAGAAAACAGACCACATACTTCAGAGAAGCAGCACCTATTTGATGATTGACTTTGTTCTTTTTCAAATCACGTGATATCAGTCTACCAGCAATGTGACCAGTCATATGTCATATTCTTACTTTGTAACAGAGAGAACTGCAGCAAACTGTGTTCGATAACAATAAATATAAACAAAAAAACGAGCAACAGAAATGTTCACCAATTTAATAAAACCAAATACAAAAGCAAAGCTTTTAGGTTTCCCCTTCGTCAGTGCATAAAACAACTATTTGTAAAAAACACTTTTAAATATAACATATGACACAGCCATCCAATCATATTACAAAAACAATTTAACAATTATTTAAATTAGTGTAATATCAATTGCTTCTTTTGCAAAATGGGTTTTAGGCTTACTACCCCATTAAGACCTGGAGTTTTATCTGCATTTAGTTCTAAAATCCATACAAATTCAGCATTCTCCAATTTATTATTGATGTCCCCACCCCTTATGTTCTTCTGCAATATTTTTATCACTCTAAATGTAAACCTATGTCTTTCATCTTCATCAATAATATGCTTTGCCAAGGCATTCGTTTCTACCTTTCTTCTAATAGCAGATTTGTGTTCTATAATTCATTTTTTTAGCATTCTAGAACATTTATTTATAGAATGCTGAACACATTGTACAGGTGGCCAAATACACTGTGTGTGTTTTAACACAATTAGTGTAACTATCAAAAATATATTTTCTTTTACTAATGGGGTGTGTGAAAATAAAATCATTGGTTATATCTTTACAACAACTGCATCCAAGACATGGAAAAGTGCCCTTTCTAGGGATTTCTTTGTGTCCACCCACCTTCAGTCCTTTATAACATAATCTACTCTTAAGATTTCTCTCACTTCTATATGCAGACATAGGGTAATGGTTGGTAATACCTTTCAATTCGGGCATTGTGAGCAGTACAGTCCAATATTTTCTAATAATGTTCTCTACATCATGAGCTCTAGTTTTATAAGGTAGCACATATCTTAATTTGTCTGTATTTCTCTCAGCGTGTCCTGGGGGTACCCACATTTCATTACCATAATTAAAGTAGGGAGCTGTACTATTTCTCTCTTTTATCACTTCATCCATTATTTGAAAAATCATGTGGGAGTCACAACCTGTCTCACAAAATTCCTTCATCATCTCATTCATCTGTCTTATATTTGTGCCTTCTTCAGTTTTACGCCTGCTCACCCTAAATAAATGACTCTTCACTATACCCCTGAAAACATGTGGGGCATGCATACTGGACCTATGTGTGTATCTATTAGCATGAACAGCCTTCTTATGTACACTGGTTTTAATCCCACCATCTTTCTTTTGCAAAATCACATCCAAGTAAGTGATCTTTTTAGAGGAAAATTCCACTGTGAAACTCAAAAAATTAGTGCTGTTATTCAAATAGTTTACAGATTCTCTCAAACTTACTTCATTCCCTATGCACACGAACACACTGATTTATAATATACTGTAGCATGCAACCATTGCAACACACAAACATGTACTCTGCCACATGCTCTATGAATCGTTTTCAGTAACTTTATATAATCACCTTTATTCACGAAGAGCAACTATTGCAAACCACACAGTGCTCATTAATATGTTAATTACTACCCCTCTATTTTGCCTGTCCTACCTAATATCCTACCGCTGTCTCCTTTATCTCATCCTCCTCTTACCTTCCTCCTTCTTTACATTTACACACTACACTGATGACTACGTAGTAACAATTTCCTCTGTCATATACAACTACTTAACATTCACCTTTTCAACGCTACCTAACTAAAACTGTTTCACTCTCAGCCCATATTAAAGATACTACCATAAACCAAATACAAAGGTTTTCTCTCCACCCATATCCTACCATGCACCATGTTTCAGTGTGAGGGGACATTCACCCTAAGCCTGCTCCAAGAAACAACTTAACCTACTCACATTCCAAACTGCACAATAAAGTTCCTCTAACATTTCTTAATATCAGTCTAAGGAGCATGTGCAATAAGCTAACTGCATGGAATCCTGACCACTCACCATAGATCCTCTCCATAACATAAAAGGGGCTAAAACCAGAAATCAGAAATGAGAAAATACTACCTCCACATTACATTGATGACATACTGACAGTAACTCATAGGTTCATAGGTAGGTACTAGACTATTAGCCCTAGGGCCTATATAAGCCCAGCCAAAAAGGTACCCTGGCTTTTGCCACCCAAGAAAATTATTTACCTGTGCCCCTGTTGAGCAGAGCCACAGAAGTGATCCCTGGGGTGAATTTCCTATTTCCCATCCAGTCATCAAGATTTCTCTTGAAGAGTGCTAATGAGGAGCTTTGTTTGATATAGATAGTTTGTTCCAGAGTACGGAAAGTCTCTGCGATAGGAATCTATCCCTCTAGCATGTTCTGTTTATTGTGGTGACAAGGTTTAGGTCCCTAGAGCATGTAGCTCGGAGGGATTGGGATTTCTTTAAGTGGAGCATGTCCAACAGCTCTGGGTTTGACAAAGCTTTGTATGTTAGGCAGAGATCACCTCTGAGTAGGCGATATGCGATGGAGTAAAGCTGGAGTATTTTGAGACATCTGCATAGGGCATCTGTTTGAGGCCGGTAATCCTCTTTGTGAGGTATTTCTGTGGCCTTTCCAGTTGTTGTAGATATCTTGTAAGGTACATACCAAAAGGGGCATTGTACTCTATAATGGGTCTAATGAGTGATGAGTAGAGGGGAACAATGACCTCTTTTTTCCTGGATGAGAAACCTTTTGTGATGAGGTGTGCCACGTAGAAGGATTTCCTGACTACTGTGGCGATGTGATTATCAAAGGTGAGACTACTGTCCACCTGTGTCCCAAAGTCTCTTATCACACTTTCAGTGTTAAGAAGACTACCGCCTATGTGGTAGCTCATGGGTACAGAGTTTTTACCAAAAGGGATGACAATGCAATATTTGGCATTGAGCTTGAGGCCATGGCTTTGACACCAAGCATCTGTCTCAGTGAGGCCCTTTTGTAGGATGTCCACCTTGTTAGGAGTTTCGATTATGGCTCCTAGTTTGCACTCATCTGGGAACTTCATTAGCCAAAGACCTTCTGTGTTAGCCTGTACTTCAGAAAAGTAGATACCAAACAGGAGAGGACCCAGGACTGAGCCCTGTGGTACTCCACTTGTCACTGGTCTGAAGTCAGATTTGGATCTGCTGCTTTCACAATGTGGGTTCTTTCAGTGAGCCAGTTGGCAACCCATCTTGTGACATAGGGATTTATACCTAACTTAGTGAGTTTATCTAAAATTCCAGAGTGGGGGATGGTTGAAAGCCTTGGCAAGATCTAGAGAGGCTGTGTGAACCACCATACCCTCATCTATGGCTTTGGTGACTGCTTCAAAGAAGTCTATCAGGTTTAGGAGACATGATCTGCCTTTTACAAACCTGAACTGGGTGGGGTCCAGAGTTTGGGGATTGCCAACATCTTTGTTTATAAGTTCCGTGATGATACGTTCCATGGCCTTGCGGATCCGGCTCATCAAGCTAATGAGATGGTAGTTCCTGGGGTCCATGGTGGATACCCCTTTGTGGAGTGGGATAACTGTCTCTCTTCACCATTCAGTGGGCACAAAGCCTGAGGTGAGGCTATGATTGAACATGGTACTTAGGTGAGGTGCCAGTTCATTCTGTAGTTTGTGTAGAACACAGCCTGGGATGTTGTCAGGTCCCATGGATGCTGTGTTCTTGGCATTGGAGAGTGTGGATTTTACCTGTGCAGCTGTGATTACAGGAACTTTGCATTCTTCTGGTGTAGAGGGGGCCCTTTAGGGGGTGAGAGGGGGGGGGTAAAATTAGCACTGAACTTATCTGCCAGGATGTTGGCAATATCAGTTGGTTTTGTATATTTAGTGCCAATGTGCTGTAACTCAGAGCAGATGTGAGTGTTGCAATTAAGATTCTTGACATAGCTATAGAATGTTAGAATCAGTGGCAATTTTGTTTTCATAAATAGCTTTGGAGGATTTTATGAGGGATCTCAGCTTCTTACTCAGGCTGACCAGGGAGTTCCTCCAATCGTGGGATTTTATGCTTTTTTGCAGCAGTTTCTTTCTTCTGTTGTAGAGTTTGTTTATGGCAGGGGACCACCAGATTGGCTTCCTTTTTTTAGAGGATAGCATCTTGGTTCTGTTAGGGATAGCACGATCCATGCACTTGTGTAACTGCCTATAAAGTGCATTCGTGTAGGATTCAGCAGTCATACCTCTATTGTCCGTCTGCATTGGTGTCATGAAGTTTGCCACTTTTGTCTTAAAAAGCAACAAATTAGCTTTGGAGAATTTTTTTACGGCGGTTTCCCTAATGACTGGTGCGAGTGGGATATGGATGTCTAGGGTGATTAGCTTGTGGTCGGATCTGATCAATGAGAAATAGACCTCTGCTGTGGAATACCAGTCGCCCATGTTGGTAATGACCAGGTCTAGGATATTGCTGCCCCTGGTGGGGGTGTGGATAAGTTGATCCAAGGCGTTGGAATTTATGAATTCCAGAAAACGTTGAGCAAAAGAGTTGGTACATGAGTAGTTTTCTCAGTTAATGGTGAGGTAGTTGAAATCGCCCATTATTAGGGTGTTAGATTGTACCCTAATATTTTCCAGTGTATCAAGAAATGAGGAGTGGGAATCCTGGGGCATGGTGGGGGATCTATAGCAAGCTACAATTTGGATTGTGGTCTTGCCCAGAGTTAGTTATACTTGGATAATCTTGGATGCATTATGCTGAGCAACTAGCCTGGAGGTGTGGATATCTTTAATGAATATGGACACGCCTCCACCTTTAGTGTTTTGGTCCAGGTTAGGTGGCTGAAAGATGTGGTATGAATTGTAGCCTGGTAATGCAGGGGTGCTCTCTGGAGCCTTGAACCAGGTCTCTGTCACTGCACAGATGTCAGTGTTCTCCATTTTAAGGAGTGCCTCGAGTGAGTGCATTTTGAGGTTTAGACTTCTAGCACTGAGTAGCATTACCCTCAGATTTTGCTTGCTTGTACCTGTTATGGTGGAGAATTTGTCATTTGAGCCTTGCCTAAAATAGGCACTATAGGGGTGGCACGAGCCTTAGCCAGTATCCGGAATCCCAAGGGTGACAGGAGCAGGCCATCTCTGGCAATGCATCGTGGTCTGTTGATCATGTCATCCCAGGCTGACAGATACTGGATCCCTTTAGAATGACACTAGAAGCTTAGCCAATTGTTGAAGTTAGTCATTTTGTCCTTGTACTGTGGTATCATTCTGGGTGATGGCAGGATGCTACTCAGGGCTAGGGTCATAACTGCCAGGGCTACAAGCTCAGAGAGCACCTCCATGTCTCTTTTCATGTAGTCCAGGGAGGTACATCTCAGGTCATTCACACCAACATGGACAATGACAGAGTCACATTTGTACTTGTTGTGGAGTGGCATGAGTGTGTGCATTATGTGGTGGATCCTGGCACCCGACAGGCAGCTGACAGTAATTTCCTCCTTGTTTAGCCTGGTGAGTGGAACATCAGTGTGCTGACTATAGAGTCATCTATGACTAGAGTGTTGGGTACATTGTTATGCCTTATGGGCTGTGGTGGAGTGGCACACTGAGTTTGTGGGCTATGTATCATGTGTGTTGTGTTGGGGGGGTGGATGTTGCTTGCGTTTCTGTTTTGGAGGTCTCTGTTGCTTGGGCAGACTTTTATTGAGAGGCTCCATGAATGTAGGTGTGTTTTATGTTTCTATGTGTGTGTGTGTGCTTTGGTGGTGTAGGTTTTGAGGGACTATGTGATGAGTGTGGTGTGGTGTGGTGAGGTGCAAGTGTTTACCCTCTCCTCTTGACTGTCTAGTCCAGTCTTGGGTGAAGAGAGCTTTGCCTCCAGTTTGGCTATATAAGTGCATCTTTTACAGGTTGTAGTGTTGGGTGTTAGGAGGAGAGAGTTGTCTGTGTACATGAGGCAACTGCTGCATTGCCCCAAGATGCCCGGATTCATCAGGTAACTGTAAGAAAAAGGAGGTGGTATAGCCATTTAGTTTACTGTAGCACACTTCAGACTTCTCTCCCATCAATACAACAATCCACATTTCGGGAATACTGAACCATTTATTTTCTTCCTCAAACTTAACCATAAAGCATCTGCTTCATTTTCTATACATTCACCCAGGCAATAATATCCCACCAGATGAGGCTATATTCTCCTTAGTAGTTATCAATATCCCCAGGAAACAATTATTTTAGGTGACGTTAATTTAGACTGAAATTCAGTCACCCTGAACAAATCTCAGTATGACACTTAAATGGATTCACCCAACTTATCAGTTGCTCCAATAAGTATAATAAATCACACAACATCCCATTACTAATAGATGATTCTAGCATCTGATCCAAGTAAAATCACATTGACTGCACTCTGTTAGACACACTTTGTGACCATTTACTAACTTTTGCCTACAGGTGCCTAGTAGGTGTTCCAAAATAATACATAGTTTACAACATCACAGAATTTGATAAACATACATTCACATCAACTCTAAAATCATGTAACTGGAGCACACTGAAATAAGTGCCATTACATGATGTAACACTGGAATTTTTATCAGATCTTTCTAAATGCACTCGATAAAATGACACCTTTGAGAAAAAAAAATAAAAGCAAATTCTATACCATGGCTACCACAGTCAATAAAAGAACTAATTAATAAAAAAAGATAAAGCCCAGAAATCCTAGCTAAAACAGAAAACACAACAGGGCCACCAGACATTCAAGCACCTTCATAACCTTCATAACCTCACTGAAAGCAATGTCACAAAAATATATTACCTTACACTCTAAAACTCTAACCAAAATAACCATAGAACTCTCTGTGCTTCCATGAATATGCTCATATATCCCAGCAGAGCTAAATAATCAACCTCCACCCCTAACCTTTCTCTAATAGCTACTGACACCAATACTAATACTAACTTCATCCTAAGTGTTACCAAACTCATTGAAGCCACCAGCAATACAAACATTCCTAGCTATATGCATACTGACATTCAGAATAATTCCTTCACTATAAAATGAATCCCCATATTGACAACGAAAAAAAAAAAATCTACGCAAATTCAAACCCACTGCCTTAGCTGCAGATAGCCTTCCAGCAGAGTGTAACATCACTGAAGATGCAGTAGTTTACCCAGTATCCATACTAATTAAAAGATTAGTTCAGAAAAACTAAGCACTAGCTATCTGGATTTAGATCCTACCCTAACTCAGATGAGGGTATTCTGTAGAGTTATCGAATGTAAAGGCATATTGCTATCTTTCTTCCAGTCTGAAAAGTCTTACAAAATTACAGTCACATTCAACTGTTTCAGCACCTCACAGGTAATGGTATCCTCTCTCCTACCCAGCACTGACTTAGACTAAATCATAGCATAACAGCTGTTCTCTTGGACTTTCTCAATACATCACTCTTTATAGAAACAATGATAAAATGTTTTCCTTCTTTCTTTGATTTGTCAAATACATTTCACACTGTCTCGCATAACAAATTGATCCGAACACTACAGTGTTTAGGTCTCTTTTGCTCCAGCCTCCAAAGGTTCAGTAGCTATTTAACCAATAGATACCAAGCTGCAACATGGCAGTTGTCTCCATCTTCCTTTCTTCCAGTTACCATTGGGGTAACTAAACTATCTACCTTAGGACTCATACTATTTAACGTCTTCATAAATTACCTCTACAAGGCCTGCAAACATGGATCCCTCATTAAGTATACAGATAACTCGACTCTTATCTGACTTATATAGCTGACAATCTATCTAAACTCCAGTTACTCGAGTCCAACTCTTCACTTGAAGCTTGGCTAGGCAGCTATCATCTACTAAATCATTAAAAAAAAAAAAGTTTTATTTATCCTTAAATCTCATGTGATCATCAATCTAGACTTCAAAATAATTTCCCCAAGCAACGCACATATTTAAAGGCTTACACATCCAAAGCTGCTATGTGTTAGTATAGACAAAAAACCTAAATTTGATCTGCATGTACAAAACATAATCAAAGATGCATCAAAAACTTGGAACATTACACAAAACAAAACAGTACCTCACTGAAGATAGTAAAAAAAAAAAAAACTACAGTAACTGCCTATTTACTAACAACATTATTTTATGCCTTCCTTAAATGTGTAAATCTTCATGCCAACCGAGTCTCCAAACTACAGCAATGCTACAATAAAATTGCCAGATTTACCTGTAACCTTCATTATAGGCCTCGTCACTGTCCTGCCCTAAAAAAAAAGCTTAACTGGCTAGAACTACCTCATCACCTAAGCTATTCACAACTAATGGTAGTCACAATCTTGTACATAAATGCAAAAGGTGTCTTAAATCTAAAAAGTATAATCCAAACCTACCTACCATCCCAGAAGTCTTTACTCAACACAGCTTCACTAAACACTCAAAAAGCAAATAACTCAACAAGAGAAGCCCTTTATTCTATTCACATTGCAAAACAATTGAACTCACAACCTCTTCTACTAAAACCCAATTAACAAACTGCCCACTTTCAAAGATCAACTGAAGGGCTATATCAAGGACTCTTGGTTATGTTCTTGCCTCTCACCAGGCTAACACTAAGATAAACAACACTCCCTTTTATCACCACTTTTCCCACATCTCTCTTGCCCCCCCCAAAAAAAAAATCAAATTGGGCCTTGGTAATAAACAGTGAAGACTCATTTGCAAACAGAATTTATATAGTCTACATATTTTGAAACTATTTTTATACTATGTAATCTTAAACTAACACTTCTTGACACTAATGTGCACATCTAACATTGTTATGTCTATATATTACTATTTTTCAAATCCCTAAATGGTTTGGTATCCTAATGCAACCTGAATAACTTCTCTAACTCCAATTTTAATAAAATAATCTATCTGTTTACTCATGTATATGCATGCTTATAGCTGCTCCACTAGAAATGCTTATTTTTATATTATTTTCCATTCCAAAACTGATAATATGATTTTGCCAGTGTGATGGGTATTGTATTGCACTTATGTGATGGGTATTGTATCAGTGTGTTCAGTATTGTGCCACTGTGATGGGTATTGTGAGTACCAGTGTGATGGGTTTTATACCAGTGTGGTGGGTTTTGTGCCTGTGTGGTAGGTAGTGTACCAGTGTTAATGCATACTTTTATTTAATACACTTTTGTGCGATACAAACTAGTTTAATATGCTACTGTTATTTTCTAATATAGCACTGACAAAGATGACAGCAATATTTTACTTACATGTGCTTCTTTACATTGTATCTTGTATTATATTATACTAATGGAGTACCAATCTCTCATCCTATAAGGAGTACATGGGCTATAAAATTCTGCGTTATTATTGGCAGCAGATACAGGGGAGCTTGATAGTCAGTGAGGCAGGAAAAAAAAAGGCAGAATAAAACTATTGCTCACAATGCTGGAGAGCTTGACAGAGCTTATCCAGAGTGCATGCACACTATTTGGCAAGTTAATAGCTACATTTTGACTGCCTCCACATCATGCCTCATTGTCAGCTTATTCTGTACATATGACAGTGCACCTGAAGATAAAATTGTACAGCTAATCAGGAGGTTTATAAGCAACACAGACCCTATGAAAGTGTGTTAGCAACCTTGAAAATATCTTTCCTGTGACTGCCAAGTACTGCAAGTTAGATTATGTGACTTAGTAACCAACAATATCACAGCCAATTCTTAAAAGTACTATACTGTATGTTAACCACCCTTCCAGAGAAGAAAACAATTTATTTTTATGAGATTGTACAGTGACAATGTACATTCATTTAGGATACTTAACATTGCTTCTATACTATAAAGGTGCTCAACTACTTTTACATGATGAAACAACCCTAAAATTCAAGGAACACTTCAGCAAATTTTAAAGTATTTAGGATCAGTATGTAGAATACTATACCTGCGTGAAATGTTAATGTAGCTAGCTAGTTCTTCCATATGTAGATGTTTCATGGGATTACTGGATTTCAGTTTTGTATCATCTTGTATCTATTTTTATGAAAATCTAAAATGTAGTAATGCACCTGAGCATGAAGCAATGAAAAATGAGATGTATGTTCCATCCACATTATGATAAATGGACTATGCTTGTAACATTCCAGTATAAAACGTTATTATGAATTTAAAATTTCTAGAATCCTGGAAGCAGAATTTTAAAATTTCTGGAATTTGCAAATTATTCTTACTATATAAAAAGGATCCTCATGTATACTATATTATTAGACAATTATACCTTTATTCTGGGCAGTTTAAAACTTTAGGCATCAGTTAGATTTCTGAATTAATAGAACCACCATCAGTGCCTGTTTTATTTCTGAGCATATTATTGTAGAGTACATACTAGTAACAACACCAAAGCCTTATGTGGTATTTGTTGAGGGTGAGGTTGTATGCATATTAATGAGCAGGAGTAAACTCGATTTACCCATGTAGAAACTGGGAATGACTGTTTGCAGTGATTAAGGTACTTTATTCTACAACTTGCAGCAGACTAAAACTATTTTCCAAATCCCTTTGCAAATGTAAACATCAGTAATACATTTTCTGAGTCCAGCAGGGGTAAATACTGGAAAAGGTTTATACTGGCCATTGGATTCTTCCTGATTTATATTACTAATGCTTTCAATATCATGTAAGCCAGTGGAGAAGATGACATTACGATTTAGGGAAACAACCAGTACTAGGCCACGCAGATGATTCTCTGACCATGATCACTACTTATTGTACTTTGAGATATCAAACGTAAGATTTGGAAGCCTTTTTACAACAAAATAGTATTGTGAAAAACATCAAGAAGACTAAAATGACTGTACATAATAGGTTAAAAGGGGAGAAGGCTAAATTAGTTAATATGCTTTTATATCCGAGTCTAATGATCTCACAGAAAATGTCCTGGAAATTACACTTGGATGATGTGAAAACTAAAATAATTACAGTGGTTTACTCACTTAGGTTAATGGATTATAATGTGGTAGGGGTGACCTTGGTCCTTTCCATTCAAGTCTTAAAAGTCAGAATCTCTCCACTAGTTATACAGGATATTTAAATATGCACTAAATAATGTTGCCCATAACATTTAAATAAATGTTTTTTCAACCACGTATACACATCCCTTAATGAACTAAGTAAATAAATAAAACAAAATGTAGTAAGCAGCACAACTCAGTATGACTTATCATCAAGGAACTTATGTGCAATATGCATGTACTTTAACTATGAAATTCAGTATTGCAATTTATGGCTTTCAAGATTAGGTGCCAGCTAAAGAGTTAGGACATGTATCAGTCATGCATGAAATTAGATTTACCACATGTTTGGTTAGAATGTCTTATATATTGCTAGGAAAGAGGCTATTTGGTGACCTTTCTAGCACATGTTATAAAGGTGCAATATTGCTCGATGACATATAAATGACTGTGCATCTCTCTTTTTTTTTCAGTCCAAGAGGGTACAGTCCAAGGCAAAGATGATTGTCACCCTGAATATAATTCAGAAGCTTAGCAGAAAGAAATCTGCAAAATATGAACAGTAAGAGCAGTTTATTAATAATGACTACATTAGACTGCTATGATACATGTGTTTTTAGTTATACATAATGTGCATAATGCATTATTGTACACAGTATGTTGTGTCTTTCAGCTTTTCAAGGTTAGGGGTCACCACAGCGGAACTCTGGTCCGCTACTGATTGGTAGTTGATTTTTACATGCCGAGTTACCAGCCCTGATGCACAACCTTCAACGAAGGTACTCCCATTCAAGCATGTCTCCACACAGAAGACGCTCTAGCTGACTGTGAGGCGACAATGCTACCGCAGCACCACCACCACGGATTGTACACAGTATAATGTTATTTATTTGAAACAACATTTTGGAGCAAACGTTAAATAAAGTACACTCCTATTTTGACAGTTCAAGTTATATCTATGGTAGATAATGCACTTCTCTGTATCATTGACTCCTTTTCTGCAGCTCTGAATTCTTTCACAGTTCTTATACATATGTGTATTGCTGTGTTGTCAATGGTTGCAATGGTTTATCTTGCTTAACTGTAAATGTTTTGAACAGATGCCTCCTATGTCTTCTGTTCAGTCTTCTGCCTTACCCACTAGCAATGTAAGAGCTGTTCTCAGCCACTTTACTAAAAACTGTTATAGGCACACTTCCTATATTTATGATTACTTTTTTCTCCATTTTGCAGATAAGATGACTACCTGGAGGGTTTGTCATAATAATATTTCTTTCTTTCTTTATTGATTCCTTTCCAGCTGTCTTTGTCTTGATTCTCTGAGAGCAACAAATAAGTCAAGTTTTTAATTTACTATTTAACCTTCTGCCATCAACAGCAGAACTTGTGAGTCCCAAGAGTCAGCTGTGGATTATTGCGTTATTTCAGAACTGGGAAATGACAGTCCCCTTATTTACCCACTGCTAGTGTTCTTTCTCTTCAGAGTCTTCATATTCTGAATGGTTCTCTATATTTGTCACCACAATCAAATAGACTTATAGTTATGTGTTTAAATTCTCATTATTTTTTTCAAGCTCTGAATTCCAGATTCACAAATTGTGAGCTTTTGGCTGATACAGTGATATCAGCTACACATTGTGTTGAAAATATAGACTTCATTGTACTTCTCAAGCTTGCATGCATAGCATCTCTGAGTTTAAGCCATTCTGGCTATTTGGAATAGTAATCCACCCAAAACTGAATACATTGTTTAAATTTAAACGGATCTTTGCCCACTCTGTTTTTTTTTAATTTCTCCAAGTCTTTTGGGTTTCTACTACAATGACGGTAATGGACACCATTCCTAAGTCAAAGTATGATTAAAGTTCATGAAATTAGTATTGTTTCAATCTTTGATGATAGCCAGAAGTGCTCTTCACAGCACCTGCAATGTACCCAGTAATGACCCCTTGTCCAATTCATATGGCTTTACATGTATTGGTAACATATCAAAGTAAGATTGTAAATTCTTTTTGCTCCTACTACTATTGGAACTGTCTGGGTATCCTTCTTCCACACTGCCCTCACTTCTGCCTGCAAATCCTAGCATTTTATGACTTTGTGTCTCTCTGTACATAAGACACTGTAGTCACTGTGTGTAGCATTTTCAATGATCAATGTCTTTTGCCTTATTTTTATGGACCACTATATGGTTTTCTTGCATTTATTTTTTGAACTGTTTGTAGTGGGTGATCCCATTTGACATAACCGTCATTTTCTATAATGCTTTGTGGCTCATGCTGACACTGTTTTTCAATTACTTCAATATTATAATGTTTGCACAATCCCCAATGCAACAATAGTCTTGCTACATTGCTATACCTTTCAGTATACAGTCCTTCTGCCACTAGTATGTCACAATCAGCAACAAGATATGCGACTGTTTCCAATTCTGTTTTACAAAACCTACATTTGTCTGTTTCTCCCACATGCTCAATAGACTTTGTAAACCAATGCGTACATAGTCCACTATCTTGGGCCGCCACCATTAACATTTTGTCTTTTGGTTTAAATTCACCTCTCCTTAACTATTCCTTTGTTTGATCCTGATCAACATGAGGTTGTTCCAAAAGTTTTCTATACGTGCATTTTTCACATTTCTTGCTTCTCATCTGATCCTTCACCTTATAAGTAAGTAGAGTCAGTGGTCTCAGTATCTGGATACTTGGTTGTTTGTAGGACGAACAAATGTTTCTTTAACTGCTGCAGTGTTTTTTTTTGTTGCGAACGACATGCTTATTGAATGTAATTGATACTCTGATACAGATCTGTGTGTTGATCGAAGAGTACTTCTCTCGCTCTGCAAAGCTTTTGTATTAACTAGCCTGCTGCTCCTGTTGTAATAATTGAGGTAATGTTTTACAGTACATAGGGACAAATAGGCTTTCCTGTCGCTCAGCCTTCGCTGCAACTTACTTTATCTTATAATACTGCTTTTTAACGCTGTTATGGTTATCGTTTTGTGACCCATCCAATTTCCCTTTAGTAGCAGCTATCTCCTATCCCTGTATTCCACTAATCCTGATTATAACACCTGGGATTACTAGCCTTAGGCTGAAGCTGCTCAGAACTTTGTTGTCCATTCACCTAGCGGTGTTTGTGCCTGTTAGCTGTTTTTAACTACGGAGGTGATATTCAGCTCTCCTTGTGTTTAGTTGCTGGCTTCCTCCTGTAAACAGCAAGGGAAACTTAATTCTAAGGTTATAAGCGTTAGGTATTGGACTGTCCTTCCACACACCTATAGTGTGTTTATAGCCTTCACGGCTACTGATACAGCGCCACGTGGAGCTTTTCCGGCCATTCTGTGGATGTCCACTAGCTATATCACTAAAAGCCTTTTGTAGCCTTCTTGGCTATTATAAATGCACCCCCCCACGTGGAAAGCTTTGTTTGAGCGTTCCGTTGATTTCAACCATCTAGTCCGTTGAAAGCGAACTCTCGTTCTCTGCAATCTATTGCTGATACTATGGAACATTATCTAAATTAAATTCTGCTATTGCAGCTTAAAGCACTGAAATTAACAAATCTATTTAAATTAATGAAATATCTTTAAGCCATTGTAATCATAACGGCCTGTTGTAACTAAGCCACACACGTGGCACGTACTCGAAACACACAGAAATCCCTTCATACCTGTTCATACCAAGGTATGTAAACTCAGCCTAAATGTACTGTGAATACTTTTTTGCTGTGTAACATCTTGATTGACCGCTGTACTGAATCCACCTTTGTGATCTTGCTCAATCTGTGCATAGCCCATACCCTTCCTTTACCTGTGGTCCTACTCGATGTTCTACTTTTTAATGATAGTGACTCCCTACTAGCCTCCACATTAAGGTTTGAATAAGGCTTGCCCCCCAACCTTAGTCCTACTTATTTCTAGTGCTTTTTTTATCAGATTCATAGCTAACAAGTATTTATAATATAACAAAAGAATTACCTATGCTACCTTGGATGTTTGCATGCAGCTTTAACTTACAATCAATGCTTGAACTGCTTTAAAGATGACCTTTTTTACAATTTGTAGTTCTTTTGCACCTAGCTTGTATGTTTATCCCAGTATATAGTTATAGTCATGTTTTAATTGCCTCTAATGAATTTCATACTTTATTATAATCATACCTAGAATGCCTATAGGAATTGCATTTAATTTCATTAGTAAATATGTCTGAATGTGCATGTTTTTTATCTCTACTATTGCTAGCTTTACTGCCTTGATACCTGTGCTAGCTCTGCTCTCTCCTCTTCATTTATCTCATTTTTCCCCAAAGTACCCAGCTCTGCATTGTCCTGAACTTGCCCTAGCCAAAACCTACCAGGTGATACAAGAACCCTTACAATCTCCAGTGGCCTCATTTACTTGACTCATTTTCACTGCACCCACCATCAAGGAAGGAAGAAAGTACGTTATGGACTTAGTCCCATTTGCATAATAGACCCCTGTCTACTATTTTTATCAGGGCCCTATAGTTTGCTACAAGCTTGAGTATCCAGCAACCTTAACCTTACCCTTCCAGCTGCCCTACAGCCAACACACCTTGTGAATTATACTACCTTACTCTTACTCAGCATCTCACCTTCCATATTTCTTCTCTAATCAGCTCTCCCACTCACTTTCCTACATTTACTAGATCTGCCCACTAGGTGGCACCCTTATACTATTCCTTTCACCACCCCTCTACTCTGTCCTACCTCTGTAAATGCAATATATTTCTTCCTATTATCTATCCTCATCCTCATTCCATCCTTTTACACTGCCTCTCTCCCGTCCTACCCCTGCAATCTGTTCTATACTGTACTGTTCTTGACCTGCTCATCTTCCTACTTCACCTTTGTGCTGAAACAGTATTCTTCCCTCCTCTAACTTTCATTCCTTTGGCTTCTGTATCATTCTAAACATCTCCTACTCACGTCCTACCTCACTTACCTATAGTTACCTGGATTTCTGATTGTTTCTTCTCCTGTTTCTCCTCCAATTGTCTCAACCCGCTCCGTTTGCCCTGTGGGCTCACTCCGCTCCCCACCCTACCCCCATATCCCACCCACCCCCAGGGGTCCTACTCTTATACCTATCAGACCACACCCCCTCACCTTTCCACCAATAACTATCTCATCCCCATTATCCACTCTCCTCCATTTCTCCCACACTTTTCCCACCTGTTCCTATCCCTCCCACCATTGAACCTTTTCCTTACAACTACTTCACATCTACTGTTTAGTAATAATTTTATAACTACAATGGCAATAACAAAACCTTCTAACATACTCCTCTTACAAAGCTTACTCATACTCACACTTCTCCCTACTCTAACTCTAGCATACCTGCTAACCTCCTATGAGCATCTAACACAGTCACACATCCTGTCCCCCACCAAACAATTGACCACTTCTTCTCTACCCTCTCATACTGAACATTTCAATATAACTTTCACTCCCAGCTATCTACCACCCAAATACCATAGGACAAACCACATTAGATATTACCTCCCAAATACAAGAAGACATCCTTTCCTTCTCAGTAAATATACTCAGACTACATATTTAACTCTACTCCTCCCCCTAAAGGATGGAGACATTCACCCAAATCCCAGACCAAACACCTCCACCACTACTCAACTCATTACCCCAAACTCCTCTACCATCCATATACTAGAAAAACCATCCACCTCACTACTAATAGCTCACCTCAACACATGTAGTATCAATAACAAAATTACTCAACTCCAGGCTCTCCTGGAACTCTACTCCTTTGATATTTTGTGTCTAACAGAAACTTGGTTAAAACCCACAACTACAGACAATGAAGTTACCCCACCTGGTTACAACATCTTACGTCTCGACCGCGCAACCAAGAAAGGTGGTGGAGTAGCAGTTTTATGTAAATCTGATTTTCAAATTACAATCTTCCACCAAAATCCTCCCCATGTCTCTAATGCTGAAATACTTATTACTAAGCTTCAGCTAAACTCTGTTAAATCTATCTATATTATCTGCATTTATGTTCCTCCAGGCAATAACATTACTACTATTGAAAACATACTCTGTTGGTTATCTCAAAACCTCCCTCAAGAGACCATCATTCTTGGTGATTTCAGCATTGATTGGAAATGTTGCAACAATAACTACCCCACTACCCATATTAATCTCTATGGGTTTACACAAATAATCACCTCACCCACTAGAATTAACAAAACCAATAAGAAAGAAAGTCCCTTAGACTGGATACTAATCAATGATCAACCCCAGACCTACAATTCTGGAACCCTCCCAGATAATATAAGTGACCACTTTCCAAGCTATGCTATTAGGCTTAAAACCAACCCACATTCCAAACCCATATTTAGAACAATTAGAACCAAGAAAAACTTCAATCTCGATTTATTCTTAACTGAGCTTAAGGCTTGTGATTGGTCCCCATTAAAACAACTTTCCCTTGATGAAGCTGTCGACTACTTCAATGCTAATTTCCTAGCCATCCTTAACCAACACGCTCCTACCCACTCTATTAGGATAAAAGCCAAACCTGCTCCATGGCTTTCTAAGGAAACTAAGCAAAAACTCCACCTCAGAAATAAATACTGGCACAGATCACGCTTAACTAAGAACCCCATTGACCTCCAAAACTTTAAACAATTGAGAAATGAAACAAAAAAAGCCATTATGTCTGATAAACAAAACAACTACCTACATTCGCAGCAATCCCACCATAATAAACCACAAAAATTCTGGGCAAGCATTAATGAACTATTACACCCCTGTCAATCAATTACACCAAACCCACAAGGTTCTGACCATAACAACCCCAAACAAACTGCCAATGCCTTTAATACCTTTTTCACCAAAACTATTCAAACTCTAGCCAGTCAACTCTCTCCACAAAATTCAACCTCATCTAAGACTGAATCTAACCCACCTCCTCCATTTCACTTCCAACCTGTCCCTACAGCTTTTATTCTCACCCTTTTACAAAAACTTAAACCTTGCACTCCCTCTGCTGACCAACTACCTGCAGAATACTTACAGTTAGCAGCCAAATCTATTGCCTACCCCATCTCCATTCTCATCAATAGAAGCATTACTGAAGGATACGTCCCCATTCTTTGGAAAGTCTCACATATCATTCCCCTTCATAAAGGGGAGACTCCACTGACCTTTCCAACTATCGTCCCATAGCCCTACTCTCCCCTTTATCTAAGGTTATGGAAAAGTGCATCCATAGGCAATTATTAGACCACCTTCTCCATAATAACCTGCTCTCCAACTCCCAACATGGCTTTAGACCTTCCCACAGCACTACTACTGCCCTCCTCTCCTTCATGGACACCATCAACAAAAAACACAACCTTAACATGCTCTCCTCTGCACTTTTCATTGACCTGTCCAAAGCCTTTGACATGGTAAATCACAATATACTCATAAACATTCTGAAATCTATGTCACTTGATGCACTAGCTATAAAATGGTTCCTATCCTATTTAAATAACAGACATCAACCTGTGCTCTGGAATACCACTCTTTCTACCCAACTACCTGTTAATATTGGTGTCCCTCAAGGGTCCATACTAGGCCCACTCCTATTTTCCTTATTCATCAATGACCTTCACGAAGCAGTTCCCCAAGCTACATGCATGCAATACGCAGATGATTCTACACTTATATGCTCAGCCACATCTGAATCTGAACTTCACTTCCTTACACAGAACTTATTTAGCTCAGTAGAACTATGGTTTACAAAACGCTGTCTCATACTAAATCACAAAAAAACTAAACTTCTACTTTTTACACCTACCAATAAATCTCCACCAATTGACTTCACTATAGCTTCCAATAATAGCACTGTTATATCCCAGGATCTTACTACCAAACTGCTAGGTATCACCATAGACAACAACCTTAACTTTGACACTCATATTAATAATATCTTGAAAACAACTAACAGAAAAATAGGCTCTCTATATAGGATCAAACCCTTCCTCACCCCTGCAACTAGAATAACTATCCGCACTCCATCTAATCTCTACCCTACTCTATGCCTCTCCCATTTTCACTAACCTGTCAAAAAATAACCTTAAAAAACTAGGAAACTCCTACAACAACATAGCCAGATTTGCCACTGGTAACCCTTTTAAAACACACCACTGTATTAATCTAAAATACCTAGGGTGGCTTGAATTACAGCAACAGCTAAAATATAATCAACTGACCATTGCCCATAAAATTCTTTATCAACCTGCTAAGACACCCATACTAGCTAACCTTATTCATCCCTACAATAACCTGAAATCCCTAAGATCTTCACAAAAAATCCTCATAAATATTATCAAATCAAACAATAGAGCTGGAGACTCTCTTCACTAACACTGTTGGGAAAATCTGGAACTTACTCCCCACTGAACTTTCAACACTTCCCTCTATTTCCTTGTTCAAAAATAAACTTAAGCTCTTCCTTAAAACACATTGGATGTGCCCCTGTACTAAACCTGACTAACCTACATGCTCTCACTACTTGTTTCATCCCCACCTTATATGCTCTAGCTACCTGTTTCTACCTCACTGTCTCAGCTCAGTAACTATCTCATCAGAATTCAACTACCATTCTACCTCTACTACCTAGCCTTACCTATTAGTATACTCTCATAAAAGTTCCAGTCTTCTCGATTAGAACTTTCTTACTCAACTTCTATTCCAGTCCTAATTTCCTTTTTCCCCTTCTTATATCTAGAATTATATTATGTGTTTTACTATCAATCTTTCTGAACAGTTAAAATGCAGCCTCATGATAAATTGTATTATGTTTAGTCAATATTTTATGTTATATACTCTATAAACCTGTAACCACTTTTTATCTAATACTGCTTTAGTCATTATTAATGTAGTCGATCTCATGTATGTACTACTGTAGATATGTACTATAATTGAAGTTTGGAGCTTATCTCCCCGGGCCTCTACTGAAAATGGACATATATCCAGCTAGACTAGCCCAGTCAACAAATGTAAAATAAAATAAAATAAATAAATAAAAATAAATATTCTTTCTTTTGTTTTTTGGCACTTTCAGTTGCTGCCTGAATTTTATCTACTTCTGGTTTGATTTCCATTCTCGCTTGATGCCAATACACTTCTACTAAACTAAGAGAGACGTCACCTTAGACTCATTATCCTCATGTTTCAAAATCTTCACTGCATTTGGGTCTTTGAAGTCAGCAGATATGTATGCAGTCTCACGACTGCAGATCTATACATATGATCAGTTTCGAGAAAGCTCATATCTCCTAAAGAATGGTGAATATATAGTCTTGGTATCCACTGATTTTTTTATAAATTATTTGATTAGCATAAAGCATCTTCTTGTTTTCCTGTCCAAACTATCCAATCCCTTTTGGGGCCAGTCAGTCACTCCAAAATTGTAAGACAGGACAGGAAAATCAAATTGTTTTATAGCTTGGACTTTGTTCCTAGATGTAAACACTATTTTCAGTATTAATTGAAGCCTTCTAAAATATTCCTTACTACATTTTATTCACATTTGTTCATGTTTTATTATTGATCCTTCATCATTTCCCAGATATTTACACACTCCTTCTTGCTCATGTTATTTTATATCGCATTCCTGTCCCGAACTGATGTTTTCTTGGTAGTACAACTTTCTTGTATTAATTTAAATTTTCTAAAATATTCCTAAGTTTTACTTGCATTTTTTTCATGTTTTATTGTTGATCTTTCATCAATTCCCAAATATTTACACACTTCCTCATGCTTAAGTTCTTTAATATCACATTCCTGTCCCAAAATGATGTTTTCTTGTTACTGCAGCTTTCCTCCTTTAACACCGCTTTTGCACATTTAGCAAGACCAAATGATATTCTTATATCATCTGAAAAAGCTTTGACCACTTGCAGTTATGTTTTCAGTTCCTCATCTGATGAACTATACAGTTTTAAATCATCTACAAAAAGAAGATAAGAAGTCTTTAAACTTTTTTGTTTTATAGGGGCCAAATAGTAGCCATGACCTAATCTGTTAATTAGACAGCTTAATTGGTTAAGAGCAAGACAAAAGAGCAGCGGTGACAGAGAGTCACCCTGGAATATCCCCCTTTGTATTTTTATCCCTGGAATAATATTTGTCCTTTATCATGAATCAGCCGCAAAGTGGTTTGCCATTGTTTCGTGGTCGTTGTTATATAATCAATCAGTGTAGGGTATATCTTATATATTTTTAAGCACTCTTTTATCCATGAATGTGGGATACTGTCAAATGCTTTTTTGTACTTTATCCATGCCATGCTTACATTATTTCCCTTTTTACAATTCTCCATTATAACTTTATTTAACAACAAGTGATCCTTTGTTCCATATGACTTTCTTTTATTACCCTTTTGTTCTACTACCATAATCGAATCTTCTTCTAGATGACTATAAACTCTGTCGGCATCAATTTCTTTGTTTAGTTTATACGTCATTGGGAGGTTCACTCTTAAGTAGGAGTATTGTTTTTCCTGTTGTTAACCAGGCTGGTGTCTGTTTGGGGTGCACCAATAAACAGTTCTTACTCATAGCTAATTCTTCATGAAAAGATGTTAATACTTTTAGCCAGACGTTAGGTATTGCATCTTAGCCTGTGGTTTTCCAATTAAGAGATTCTCTTAACTTTGTTTCAATCTCTCTGGCCATTAATTCATCCCATTTCATATCCTGTACATTTCAACTTCTTTCTTTTACTTCTTTTATCCACTTAGCATCTTTGTTATGTTCCACAGGATCTCCATAGATATTCCTCCAAAATGTATCTATTTTTTCTTTTTTTTTAGTGGTGTTTCATTTCCTTTTGCCTTGTTTCCCAATTCTCTATAAAACTTTTTTGGGTCACCAATAAATTGTTTATTCTGTACTTTTCCTTTATATATATCTGCATATCTTCTAAATGTTTCTGCCTATGCTGATATTTTTAGTTTATTATTTGTGATGGTGCACAGTAGATCTCTATCTGCTCTGATACTCTGCATTGCTTTTATCATGTCTATCTTTCTGAGTATTTTTGTTGATCTCTTCCCTCTTCTATACCCTTCTAGCAGTGGCACTTCTTGTCTTAATTGCTTTACACTTTTCTCTGTTCTATACTTCTATGATGGCATTTGATTTCTTCCCTTCCTTTACCTTACTGCCCTGTGTTTTTGTGGAAAGGCTGTATATGCTATTAATTTACCTGGATAGTAATATATCCTATTTACTTCTGTTATATCACATGAATCTCTGTTGACAGTCCTAATTACTGTGTGCATTTGTGTATTAAACTTCTAACTTTTTGGGTTTTACTGACTTTCTGTAGTCTATTTCTTTCACTGATATTAATATGTCTGTCCATCTCTATTAAATTAAGCAACTCTTTAATTAGATAATTTTCTCCTAAACTGAGGGCAAATTCTTTGTTCTCTGTTTCCTGCAGGCATTCTATAGAAAGTTCCAGAGCATCTTCTTTTGCCACATTCTCTTCAGTTTCATCCTGTGTCATCCATTGCTGTTTCATATGGGAACTCACTGGCCTATCACTCCACAATGTTGACTGCATCAGAGTCGCCACAATTTCCTGTTCCTTCCCTTGCTGTGCAACTCCAACTGACTATTTATACTGCTTTCCTGTACTAGGCTCCAAAGTATCTTCATATGGCAACTAATCAGATATTTCCTGCTCCACTGGTTTCTCCTTAATTTGAGGATCCATTGCTCTATTCTGCTGTGATGTTATCTGGGTTAGATACACTAAATCCTTCATTTTGCAGGTAATCCAAAACCTCAGTTTCTGTTTCTTTAACTTCTCCATTACTAATCCTCTTTTCTACTTTGCCTCTGTCTTATTTTTGTATTGTAAAAGTTTCCATGTCTGGATGCATTTCCCTATATTTCTCTTCAAATATCTTTTGTGCTGCTCTTTTTGTATTGATTAGTTTTGCTTTCTCCTTTCCATAAATATTGCACTATATTAACTGTCTTTTTCATTCCCATATCCATATTTCTTCTTCAGATGTCTCCTGCTCCTCCTGCTTCTCCTTACTTTTGGGACCTGTTGTTCCATCATGCTGTGATACAACCTGTGTTAGACTTTCTACACTAAATCCTTCACCTTGCGAGTATTCCATAACTTCAACTTCTATTCTTTTTAACTTCTACTTTACTAATCTTCTGTTCTGTGTTCCCTCTCCGTGATCTTATTTTTTAATTGTGAAATTTGCCATATCTGGATGCCTTTGCCTGTATTTATTTTTGAATATCTTTGGGGCTGCCTTTTTTGGGTTGATTAATTTGGCTTTCTCCTTAGAATAAATATTGCACCATATTAGATCTCTCTTTCTTTCCCATGTCTATATTTCTTTTTTATACATTTCAAAAGTCTCTAAATTGTGTTCTTTATATTTTCATACTTCCTCAGTTGCTTCTTTTTCAAAATGACCTAGGCTTTCTTAGTCTATATAATGCTTTTGATTAATCTGTTGTATTAATGAAACTCAAATTTATATTTTAAACTTCTGACAGTTTTTCTTGTGGATGTATTTTTTCTTTCCTCTAATTTCTCTCTTAATCTTTTTGTATATATTCTTTCTGGAAATTCTGGGCTTCTGCTATAATAGTAACAATACATAATTTCTTTCTTATCCCCAGTAGTCCACTATCTTATCCCCAGTAGTCCACTATATCCTCTTTAGGGCTCTTCTTTGGCATATCAGTTTTTATGATTTTTATGGACTGCTACCTCCTTGGTCTGGACTAGCCCCACTGTAGGAATGCTTCCATGTCTTGGGAAATCTACACTGCGATTATTTCCAGTCCCGGCACTAGTGCACTTATCAGAATTCAGCACATTTTTATCTTGGGTCCTGTGCACCCATTTATCTTTTTTATTTTTTAATCTACTTCTGTCCACGATATATGCTATATAAAATACAATCTATTTATCAGTCATCTCAGTGAGATTTTGTGAAAAACAGGGTTCATCTTATGAAGGGACTCACCAAGACTTGACGATGAATTTAATTCCAACAATACTAGTCTCCTTTGCTTGCTGACTTATCATCTCTCCATTTGGACCCCACTCTGCTATATGGCTGACCCTGTGATGTATAAAGTAACTGTTCTTGTCCTGCACTGCCATTATGTCACAAAATGGACATATCACATTTTTGTATCAGTTGTTCTATAAATTTTGACATGTCTGGTCAAGGTGTTATATATTTTGAGCTTTCCTTGTATTTCACTATTTGAATATGTGACTCCTTATTTTTCCCTAGCATCACAATTTCTCAGTTATCAGTTGGAATCATAGCTTCGTCAGACCCAAGAAGAAACTATAATTCCATAGTGAAAGTACTTACTAGTTTGCATATGCATTAAACTTGGATTTGTTTTACCTGCTGCCTGTTGTTTGCTGCCTACTTTACCTCTGGATATTTTAAATTGTGACTGCTGGGTTTCCATACCTAGATTTATTTTATTTGTTGTCTATTTTACCTGTGGATATTTTGAACTATGTCTGCTGTGTTTCTACACTGGTGCTTTGCTCTGCATTTTATTTAACATTTATTTACCAGGAAAGTCTGACTTGGAAAGGGACAATTTTCAGAGGATACCCAGGGAGAAATGTTCAAGATGCATGTCTTTGCAATGTGGGAGGAAACCAGAGTACCTGGAGCAAACCCACACAAATGCAGGGAGGGCATGCAGACTCTGCACAGAAGGCACCCCGGTCAAGAATTGAACCAGAGAACCTCTTGCTGTGCGGTGACAGTGTTAACCACTGCATCACTGTACTGCCCAAATATTAATTCTATTTTGGTAAATATGTACAGTACAATATTTCTGCTTTATGTAAATCCTTGCCTGATTTCTAGTTCACTTTCATGTCAAATTTGTGTAAATTAAGCAACATACTTTTGTAATCTTGCAGATGCTTTGCACAAAGGCTTTCAAACTATGCTTTGTGAGGCATTATGCTTTATTGTTACTTTTCCTGTTTTGTATTTGTATTGTATTTCTGTATTCAAGAAATTTCTCATGCACATAGAATTAAACATTTTTTTCTTGTACAATTGTATTTGCTTTGCATATGTAGAATTGCCCTTGTAACTAGGGAACTGGTCTACTTTACTGTAAGGCTTTTAAAGGTCCTATATCATTCTAACATGCTTACTCATTGAATTTATCAGGCTTTTTTGCATCAAATTATCTCAAAATAGGTGTTTCCCCTTATTAATTTTTATGCATTTCAAAACTCTTTTTCTTTTTATGGCACCATTCTTCACACCATTTTGCTTCAGCAGATTTATAAAAGGCATAATCATCTCATTCATGCTTGGTTCAAACTTTGTAATATACTGCATTTTTCTCAGAAGTTTAGAAAACAAAATGCCTATTGGTTTTCCAACTTTGCAATTTGCATTTTTGTTCTTTCTCAGAGTCAGAACATCTCTGTTCAAAAGATTATATGAATATTGGATTTCCTGGTGCAAGAGCTGAATGAAAAGTAAATAATGATGAAATGCTCAAAGAAAGATTTGTGCATATACATCTTCCTAATAATACATGAATAGATTGGGGTTTCAACAACTAGCTTTATCTGCCAGATTTCATGGTTCACATTCAGTAGCTAAAACAAAATAGTATGTGGCATAGGTGACACTACTTTCTCAACCTTGAACTATGGCCAGTGCTCTATTATGATCACTTTATCCAAGTCTTGGTGGTCCTTGAAATGCAGATATTGTCATGCTTCATAACAATAGCACTACTGAAAACTCTTTACACTGGCTTTGTTTTTAATGGCACTTAAGCTTTACATTATTCACATCACTGTCATTTTTTGGCTATTTTGCTTCTTGTCTTTGGTCCTACTTTTGTGAAGGTTGATCCCGCTGATGTCTGTGTGGTTAGCATAGATACGTCTTGCCCTCACATATTCCTTCTTGTTCTGCTTCTTCCTCTCAAGTCTTCTCATACTTTTATGTAGCAAAGCAAACTGGTTCCACACAGCAGGATAAAACACACAAGTTCTTTTATTCAGCTAGCAGGGTAAGTGCTTTCACAGATGCAATCTGCTTCATCAGACATACTTTTATTGGCATCGGAAGCTGGAAATGACCTATCTCTGAAAAACTAGTTGAGGACTCGTCATTTCATTACTTGTTGCATTAAAACCATCTAAATCACAGACAGCCTGGCTGCATTTCTTGGAACCAAGAACAATATCAGATGTGGACATATTTAAACATATTAATGTTATTAATATGTCTAAATATGTTTTGTCTGAAAATGAATTAATTGTACTTAATAAGGATTTATCCTTTGTACCCTCCTATAAAGGGATAATTAGTGAGTTACTAATTGAATTAAGACTTTTTGCAAGAAATGTTGATTTAAAACTGATGTATAAAAATGATACACAGACAGCTTCTGCTAATTTAAAACAACCTAATACATTTATACCAATAACCATGCCGACAATAAAAGCATTTCTAATGATGTGTGAACATGACTTATATAATATGTATTTCTCAGGTAGTAATAAGTACATGTCTTATAAGACATTTATTGACAGGGGCACAGGAAAATAATTTTCTTGGGTGGCGAAAGCCAGGGTACCTTTTTGGCTAGGCTTGTATAGACCCTAGGGCCGATAGTCTAGTACCTACCTATGAACCTATGAACCTATAACTTAAGTGAAGGAGAAACAGAGGCACTTCATAAGGTATGCTCCCTTAAAGACTAAACAAGCCAATAAAGGGGGTAAGATTGTGATTATACATGCAGAATTATATGATGAATTAATTTATAAGTTGCTACTGGATGAGTCTACTTTTAAGAAAGTTAGTTTTAATGATGTCAACAACATTGTTAATAGAGTAAAATAATTTTTATCGGATATGTTAATGGAAGGTCGAATTACCTCAGAAGTATATAATTATTTGCTATATAGCCCATCCTACAATTCCTTACATTTTCTATTTGCCAACAGTTCATAAAAGTATTAGTGCACTACCAACAAGGCCTACTGTGTCAGGTGGAAAATGGATTACTGTGCCCTTTTCTAACTTTTTATAGAAAGTGTTGAAACTGTTGCTAACACATAGCTTTAGTTTTATAAAAAATAGTAATAAATTCTTTAATAGCTTGAATATGTGGTCAAAAAAACATCAAAAGGATGGCCTTATAATAGTAACAATGGATATTAAGTTGTTATTCACTGTTATACTGAATGGTTTGTCTGTAGAATATATTACAGAGTACCTGTGAATGCATACTGTTTTTTTTGGATACTAAAGTGAAATTGTTGTGTTCAGTGTTCAATGTGGTATTACATAATAATGTTTTTTTATACAAGAAGGAATGTTTTCATCAATGACTTGGAGTAGCCATGGGCACTCCAGTTGCAAATACTTATGCTAATTTTATCCTGTCTAGATGGGTAGAGCAATATATTTTAAAAGATAATGCTTATTTACTTAAAAATGAGAACTTACATATTTGAAATGGTTTGTTGATAACATCTTTGTTATTTGGACTGGTGATGCCACTGGATTAAAAGTATTTGTTAAGTGGCTTCATACTACTACAAATTTTTTAGAGTTTGATTTGAAATTTTCAAGTACTCAGGTGAGCTTTCTGGAGATTACTATTATGGTTCAAGGGAATAATTTTTATACTACCATCTATAAAAAAGAGGTTTAAGCCACCCATTATGTTCATGCAAATAGTATGCATCTTAAACACACATTTAAAAGCACTGTTAAAAGCCAGTTTTTGAGAGCAAGTAGGTTAAATACACATGAAGATGACTTTAAAAGGGATCTAGATAGTATGGTCTATGACTTTGAGAAAAGAGGGCATAATGACCAAATAGTAAGTGAGATTAGAACTCTAATTTTACATGCGTGTGATGGCGCAGGTAAACCTATTATGAATCATGATAATGGTATTCCTAATAGTTTTAATAAAAAGGTTAAATCACTGTCTTGCCACATTAGATATACAACGAAATATAATAGATATTCTGCAAGTGTGAAAGAAATTATTAATAAGAATTGGGCTATACTGAGGTCAAACTGAGATATTACAAATATTGTTGGAGAGTATCCAGTATATATTTATAAGAGGGAAAGAAATTTAAAGCGACCTTTATGCTATAAAGTTTTGCAATGTAGTAGGAATAAAGTTGTTCAAAAGAAGGGAATGCATCCTTGTTATAATTGCATTTGCTGCAATGACATTAACACAGCACGTTATTTTCAACATCCTATTACAAAGAAAGTGTTTGAGTTTATTTTATATATTACCTGTTTTACAGAAAATGTAGTCTAACTTGTGAATTGTGCAGCATGTAATGGTTTTTATATAGGTAGAATGAAACAAAAACTAAAGGAACATATTAGCTCACATTTATAAGAGATCAGAAAGAGGCACTGAAACAAATACCCTCTATAAACATACACAGAACATGGGAAATAGTCATAAGTTTAAGTTTTGGGTCTTACATGTTATTTATTTAGGTGTGCATGGAGGGGAGGGGATATTAACATAAAAATGGAAATGGCAGAGTATAGATGGATTAATTATTTTAGAGTGGACGCTGAACCTGGTCTTAATTATCAGAATAGTATTAAACCAATACTTAAAAATATTCATGGTTGTATATGAGTATATCTGGGCTGTGTGGTACTTATTTTATTCCACTATTTTTATTCCACTACTTTTTACTTTATTGCATCACATTATTATTTTATTAAATATGTGTATTTTTGTATCTTTTTTTACTAGTTGTTTTAAATAGAGTTGTTGTGTAGTGTACTTTAATGAAGTTTATCATGTGACTTCATTTTAATGGTTAATAGGCTGGAGAAGAGTATAACTTGTGTTTGTCTCCTAGAGAACTGATATGCATTGAGAAACAGCTTTGCTGTTGTGGATTATTTGGTATTGAATACTTCAACTGACGGAGCGATCCTTGTTGTTTTCCTTACTATACTGTTCTTATTCTGTGGAGCACATTGGTATCCAGATGTTTGTTTTTTTCATTTTGGTTCTAGATTATCTAAGCAGACATGTTTTTATAGATGGACTTCAGTAATATGCCTGGGATTTTCTGGCTTGCAGGTTTGAATAAAGTTCTAACACCTTAATCAAATATTTAATGGCCACTAGTTCTTTTTTACAATATAAGGGTCACTGACTGAAACAGAATGGTTAGCACAGGGTATATTTTTATTTAAGATTATAAAAAAAATGACATATTAAAATGCATATTTTTTTCTATGCAGCAAATTTATGTTTTTTTTTCACTCTTTGGGCCTGATTATGAGCAGACAAATCCATAAAGAAATAATTATTTTTGCCCGAGGACACACTGTAAAAAGCAAGGTAGGGGTGTTGGGGGGGGGTGCCTCACAGGACCACTTGGATCATTTCAGTTTTCTCTTTAAATGGCCTGCTGAAGATCTCGCACAATAAATTGGATCATTACTCCCATACCTCTCAACATTTCACAGATTAGACAGATTTTTGTCTCATATCTGTGACTGTTTCCTTATAAAACTTTAAGTTTTCTGGCAAATTCATTAGGACTGAAGTCAGGAAATATTGACAGACATGAAGTTCAGACTTCATATCCTTCAAAAATTGTACTTTGATGCAAAATATGCTGTTCTGGCAACTTTCTAAGTTTATAAGAGCAGTATTTAAAATCTGTCCTTAATTTTGGGCCTTTGTCCACACACTTTTTTGACTTGGTCCAGAATTCTTATGCTGAAAAGTTGAGATGCAAGCATTACCCTGTTCTAAGAGATTCACGCACATGTGCTCGCACGCACATGCAGACACACACACACACACACACTCACACACACACACACACACACACACACACACACACACACACACACACACACACACACACACACACACACACACACAAAACAGACTGTGTTTCTGTAATGAAGAGCAGAGTCAATTTGTTTGTACTACAACCTGGTTCATTTTGTTAACTTGGCTGGTGCTGTGTAACCTTGATGGGATTGACTATAAATGGTAGCCAACTGGTACACATTTGGCTCTAGATTTTGACCTATCATACTACTATAATGTTATTTATGAGTATAGCTTACATTGTTGTATTTGAGTCTGAAGAAGCAACTGGAAAGTTATGAAAGCTCTTACTCTTTTTTGTTTTATTAAAGCTGTTTTACACAGAGCTGTGGTTGGTCCTCTTCGATTTTTCAAAAAATATTATCTTTCTACTTGCAAAGGACCTTTACCTAGTTCCTGCTCTTTTTCTGATACCTTAAATTAGTTGTTTTACATTTTAAGATAAACTTTTTTAAAAAAAATGTGTTACATTGCGGCCCTTAAAATCCTCAACTTGATTGACAAATAATGTTCTAAGCAGTACAAGGCTATGGTGGAAAACACATTCTCTGTTTTAAAGCTTGAAAAGTCCTGCAAAAGTGGAGTCCTACTTTACCCTTTTCTTTTTCACTGTGAAATTATTTTTTTTATCAAAATATCAGAAAAGACTGTTCAAGATTTTCAGCAAATAACTGCTCAAATTTGAATATGAGGGGAATTATAGTCACAGCCGGTTTTAAGTAATACCTAAAGTTGTAGTCATCATAATTTGGATGAATCCTGTTATTTTATTCTAATCAAGGGTCATGGGCAGCATATAACCTAAGACAACCCCTGTTGGATGATGTGCATTCTCCAAGCCCCTCAGTCCTCATGAAAAAGAATAAATGAAATGTTAATTTAATAAAATATTAGATAAGATATGATGAAGTTTTCAGTCAAAAGTGGTTTTCTGACTTAAAAGTTCATTCGCAGTAGTTCTGAAAATCCACTGTGTATTTTTAAGCTGCTGAAAATCAACAAAGGGTTCAATAGTTGACCCTCAGAAAACTTTCAAATATTTCAGAAGTTTATAATTTGTTTCTTAAAATACATAGCTATAATTCACAGGATATCAATAACTTACACTCAGTTTGCTTAATACATTTTAATAGCACTAACAAACATATTGACTTCTTTAACTACTTCAAATGTATTACCTTTTTTGTTATGTTTTTCTTATACACATATTTGCCAAAAAAAATACCCTCTTTGCAGCAGCTTGTACAAAACCATTTAAATGCTGAGTGATTCTTCCATTCACGCCTATTGTCACTCCTAGTATACTAGAGTTGAAGTTTAGTTACATCATAATTCCTGTGTATCTTATGGCTGCACTTCTTTTTGCCATTAATGCTACTGTTAATGTTGACTTTTTACTTCATTTTCTTGATATTTGACTAACAGTTTGTGTTACATTCCATCACTTCCTTGACTAATACGTTTAACTGTTTATTTGCAATCTTTCACACATGTAAGCAGCTTTTGATGTCATATCTGTTTCAGTCAAAAGACTGCCACTTTGCTTGATTATATTTTACACAAGAGAATATTCAGTCTGATATGAGTGGATCATGCAAATCAACAGTTTCACAGTTTTGATTTCATTTATTTCATTTTTTGGTACTTTTCCATTAAACCCCTACCACTCGCGGTGCAGTGTTTTCCTGTTATTTCAGTAGGGTGAACAAATGTTTGTGTAAGAAATAAATTTGTACAGCTAACAAACAAGTTTTAATTGTTATGTTACGTGTAAAGGAAGATATTATCACTGCATTGAATACATTTTGTTTTACTTTCAGGTTCATTTTTCTTAATTATGAATGATTTATTTTAATTTTGTTTGATGATGGGGTGGGGGTTCTACTTCCAATTTTCAGTAGAGAAATGACAAAGACAAGCTCCACAGATAACAGAATCTTGGTGGTATAAACACTCATGCCTCATGATAGCACTGTGCATATGTGTTTGTATACATAAGTAATAAGACAGTAATGTGACAACGAAAAGACGGGAACGTGTGGCAACCTTAATTGAACAGGAGATGAAGACGTCCAGTAGCGAGTTATACAGTACTTCATTCTTCAGTTAATGGTAGCAAAGCAAAACTAAGAGCAGTAGCTGTGGTGTATTCAATGGACTGTGTTGTCTTGCCTTAGCTAGTGCTCTTTGGAGGCGGGGGAAAGTGCATGACGCAAGGGCGTGAGACAGGATGTTGTTGCGTACTGTAAGGTATGTTGGCCGGTCAATAAAGTTTGGAGTTGGTACCAACTGCACACAGTTGTCCCGCGTCTTCTTTCTAAGGTAAAAGAATACGACATGGTGTCAGAAGTGCTGTGTGGCTGTGCCTGGGAGTGCTGACCTCTTGCTGAAGACCGTACGAGTGGCCAAGTGACGTGGAGAGCGGACATGTCGGACGACGAGAATGGTCGGCAGCCACGAGCTAGAATCAATATGGCGGCTAGCACTCCCAATGCTACATTCAGTATTCAGCCGCCAGAGCCCTTTGACTTCTCCAAACCCCACGAATGGACACGATGGATACGCCGGTTTGAACGGTTCCGGCAGGCCAGTAATTTATCTTCCAACCCAGAAGGGAACCAGGTGAACACCCTGATATACTGTATGGCCGATGAGGCCGACGATGTCTTGAGAGGCCTCAAGCTAACCGAGGCAGAGCACCGAGAGTATGCCAAAGTGAAGGAGGGTTTCGAAAGATTTCTTATTGTCAAAAGAACATTGTTCTGAGCGTGCACGATTTAACATGCGAAAACAAGAACTGAACGAGACTGTTGATGGTTTTGTTACTGCCCTGCATGCTTTAGCCGAACATTGCAATTACGGGACGCTGCACGACGAGCTTATAAGGGATAGAATTGTTGTGGGCTTGGCAGACACCAGACTGTCCGAGCGGATGCAGATGGAGAAAGAGTTGGATTTAGAGAGAGCTGTAAATATGGCCAGACAGTCGGAGGAGGTCAAGAAGCAGCAATCGGCCTTGCGGTGCGACAGTACCGCCCTGCAGTATAATGTGAATGCTGTGCAGACACCACTGGACGCCAGACGCAGGCCAGAGGCCTCGAAAGGTTGGGGCAAGCCCTTGGCACCGATTTTTCGGCGCCAGACGCAAAAGAGTAAAGACGCCCCGAGCTCGCAGTGTTACAGGTGTGGGGGGCCATTTCACCATAGACTCCTATGCCCGGCGACTGCTGCAAGATGTCGCTCGTGTGGGAAGAAGGGCCACTACCAGCGGGTCTGCCGACAGTTCAAGGCGGTGCAGAGTATTGAGGAAGACGAGGAGCCGGGTGAGCGTGAAGAACAGGGGTTCTTCCTTGGTTCTGTCTCCTCCGGGAACCATTCCTGGATTGTGGAGGTGAAAATACAAGGCACACCTATGACTTTCAAGCTTGACACGGGGGCGGATGTTACTGTTATCTCCAAGTCAGACCTGCACAACTTGTTCAGTGGGAAGAATGCTCCTGTGCTCCAGCAGCCGGAGAAACCCTTGTTGGGTCCTGGAGGGATGCCACTGGAGGTTACAGGATCCTTGGAGCTTCAGCTTGGCTATGGACAAAGACAGACATGTGAGAAAGTGTATGTTGTAAAGGACTCCGCATGCCGCTTTTAGGCCTTCCTGCTATTTTGGGGCTGGGCCTCCTGAAACGTGTTGACACTATCACCATGGAGTCTTTGAAGACCTCATACCCGGACTTATGCTCTGGGTTGGGGTAGTGCAGCGGAAATACCACATAAAGCTTCAGCCAAAGGCGGTGCCATACTCTCTGAAGACCCCAGGAGGATACCACTGCCATTGATGGGGAAAGTGAAAGAGGAGTTAATGAGGATGGAGGCGCTGGGTGTCGTTACCAGAATGGAAGAACCTACTGATTGGTGTGCAGGCATGGTGGTAGTCCCAAAGAAAGACAGTAACAGGCTGAGACTATGTGTAGACTACACTAAGCTAAATGAATCATTATGCAGGGAAAGGTTCGTGCTGCCCTCGGTTGAGCAGAGTCTTGGGATGCTTGCTGGGGCGAAGGTGTTTAGCAAACTGGATGCCAATATGGGATTTTGGCAGATTCCTTTGTCAGAGGAGTCGGCCGCGCTTACCACATTCATAACCCCTTTTGGGCATTTCCGTTTCAATCGCCTTCCCTTTGGCATTAATTCTGCACCCGAACACTTTCAACGCATGATGGCAGAGGTCATTGAAGGCTTAGAGGGTGTGATTTGTCACATGGACGATGTGTTGGTCTGGGGGCGTTGCCAGGAGGAGCACGATGCCCGGCTTCACGCGGTATTAAAGAGACTGGAAGAAGCAGGTATTACGTTGAATGTAGGGAAATGTGACCTGTCGAGGGGCACAGTGACTTTCTTGGGCCATGTCATTACGAATGCTGGTATAAGCCCGGACCCAAGGAGGACCGCGTCCATCACGGAGATGGCGGCACCTGCTACAGTAGGATAACTTAGGAGTTTCCTGGGCATGGTGAATCAGGTGGGGAAGTTCATCCCTCATTTGGCTGAGAGGGACAGAGCTTTGAGAGACTTATTATCAAAAAAGAACAGCTGGTACTGGGGTGGGGACCAGGAAAAGGCATTCAAGGACTTAAAAGAGGCAATCACCTCACCTCTAGTTTTGGCTGTGTATGACCCGGAGAGGGATACGAAGGTTTCCACGGATGCTTCTTCCTTTGGGTTAGGGAGTGTGTTGCAGCAACAATGGGAGGACGGCTGGAGACCCGTGGCATACGCATCAAGGTCACTCTCACCCACAGAGCAACGATATGCACAGGTTGAGAAAGAGGCTCTAGCGTCTACCTGGGCATGTGAACGCTTTCGAGATTACCTATTAGGCAAATCGTTCTGTCTAGAGACTGATCACAAACCCCTGGTTTCATTGCTGGGAGGTCAGGCGCTGGATCTTCTACCGCCCAGAATCCAACGCTTTAGGATGAGATTGATGCAGTTCTCATACACGGTGCAGTACGCTCCAGGAAATCACTGTGGGTGGCAGATGCCCTGTCACGTTCTCCACTTAAAACCAAGCTAACCCGGAGGAAACGGAGTTAATGGAGGACACGGATATCTACGTGAACAGTATTGTGGAAAACATGCAGGTGAAGCCATCCTTCCTCCAAACACTACGGGAGCAGCTGAAAGCGGACAGTGTGTGTCTGGTCATGGACTTGTGCAGCCAGGGGTGGCCGCTGTATGCGAACCAGGAACCCTTACTGAAGAGCTACTGGCCAGATCGGTCCACACTAACAGTGAAAGATGGGTTGCTTTTAAAAGATTCGCGCCTTGTTATCCCCTCTGCCATGCGTAATGAGGTGTTGTTGAAATTGCATGAGGGACATCAAGGCATTGTGAAGTGCAAAGCCAGAGCCTGTCAGACCGTCTGGTGGCGGGACTTAGCCAGCAGATAAATGACATGGTTTTAAGATGCAGAACGTGCATCTCAGAGAGAAGGAATCCTCCTGAGCCCCTCATCCCAACAGAATGTCCTGACCGACCATGGCAAAGGGTGGGCGCGGATTTATTTGAACTAAAAGGTCATACTTACCTTCTTGCTGTGGACTACTTATCCAGGTTTCTTGAGATCGCATTGTTGAAACATAACAAATCCAACGAGGTCATCACCCACCTAAAATCTTTCTTCGCTCGCCATGGTATCCCAGAGGTACTTGTGTCTGATAATGGACCTCAGTTTTCAGGGCAGTCTTTTGCGGCCTTTGCAACCGCTTATGGCTTCGAGCATGTCACAAGCAGCCCCAGGTTCCCGCAGAGTAACGGGGAGGCAGAACGTGTGGTGCAGACGGTGAAGAACCTGCTAAAAAAAAGTGCTGATCCGTACATGGCTCTCTTGGCGTACAGGACAACGCCACTGCAGAATGGTTATAGCCCTGCGGAACTTCTTATGGGACGACGGTTGCGGACCTCTCTTCCGATTCATCCTTCGCAGTTGGACCCTGTGCTGCCGGACTGGAGAAGGCTCATGGGGAAAGAGGGGGAGAAGAGGGTGTATAATGGCAAAAACTACAACAGACGCCATCGGGCAAGGCCGCTGGGGGATGTGTTGCCCGGTGACCAGGTGTGGGTGACAGATATGAAGACCCCAGGTACTGTAGATCAAAAACATTACTCGCCGAGGTCATTTAAGGTGGATGTGCCCCAAGGGACTGTCTTGGCGAAACCGTGTGCATTTGATTCCCTTATCTGAGCCTGACTGTGAATCAAACCCTGGGTGTCCGGAAAGTGTGCTAAGTAAGACCAATGAGGCCTTGCCATTTTGCAATGGCCTTCCCCCGGAACCCCGGGCACACAGTGATGTTGTGAGGACCAGATCAGGAAGAGTTATTAACAAGCCGGACCGTTTGGATCTGTGAAGATCAGGGTATAAATAACAATGTCATTTGGGGTTTATAGTAATCTGAATGTGGCTAAGTGAGCATTTGGTGTCAATGTACCAAGTTCGTAGGGAAGTGGAAGAAATTGAATAGATCTGGGTTTTGTGTTAAGTGAAAAGGGGCCTTATGGAAAAGGAGATGTGGTGTATTCAATGGACTGTGTTGTCTTGCCTTAGCTAGTGCTCTTTGGGGGCGGGGGAAAGTGCATGACGCAAGGGCGTGAGACAGGATGTTGTTGCGTACTGTAAGGTATGTTGGCCGGTCAATAAAGTTTGGAGTTGGTACCAACTGCACACAGTTGTCCCGCGTCTTCTTTCTAAGGTAAAAGAATACGACAGTAGCGATGTGTATTCCTACAGTGATTATAGTTGTTAAATCACAGCGACTAGTCTAGCACAGGACTGTGTTACACGTACCAGTGTCACCTGATGGTGAAATGGATGCCAGGGAATACATTTTCGGAGGCGAGTATTTCTGTTTTGAGAACACGTAGTAAAGAGCACAATATTTTTTAATATATGGAAAATGTAAATACTTCATCCAAATTAAAAATACACGAAACCTTGTTATCGTAAAGGAAAATGATACACTCGTTTCCACAGCAGCAGCGTTCGGTAGTGAAGTCTACAGCTAGTTCCAGCAAATTTAAAATATTGTGACACACCTTATAGTCCTGCACAACGTTTGGTAAATATACAGTGATTGTTAAGATTAGGACTCACTAAACTTCAACATAAACATTTCCTTGTATTACAAAGGTTTATGACTGCTAACTGGTGATTTGTTCAGCGAGTTTGGCAGTACACCAAATACTTAAATGCTTAAGACTCTGAAATGTAAGAATATGACCGATGTCATGTAACTGGTTCTCTGTGGAAGTACTTGGCAGGAAGATGCACTCAAGTCCAGCACATGGGCTCTACTGGAAGGGGGATTTTATTTATTTATTTACATTTAGCCACTATGTCAATTGTGCCAGGAATTATTTTCTTGAAGGGCACAAGTTACTGAAATATAACTGTCTTTTAAATTCCTAATTAGTGAGCCCTGTCTTACAAAGGTAAACAAAGTGTTGGAAAGTAAGACTTTTTCTCATTGTTGTTCTTCTTCTTTCGGTTTTTCCCGGTTAGGGGTCGCACAGCAGAACTCCGGTCTGTAATGTTTGGCAGTAAAGTTTTATGGTGCCGAGGTGCCAGTCCGATGCCCAACCTTCAATGAAGGCACGCCCATTCATGCATGTCTTTCGAACGCCACTCAACCGCATAATTCTGAGACCACCCCACCATACCATCAACTAAATAAATCAAGCAAGCAATATGTGGGAAGACATGAATCAGGAAAAACTACCCTTCAATCAGCTATGGTTAACTGACTTCAAAACAAGTGCTTTGAATTTCCCTGTCTCTTATTTAGATGATTTCATGGCTATCTGCTACCACTCACAAATCAGAAAATCAAGGTCATGAGGAATTCCACTGGTTTTGTCTGGTTGTAGAGATTCTTTGTTCAGTCAGGGTTCACTGAATTGCTAATTACATACTCAGATAAAGATTATTTCAATATGCCTGTTGTATACTGATGTGCTATTTTTATAACAGACATGTCAACAATAATTAGATCAGAATACCATGCCATTAAGAAAGAAATGGGGAGATGTAGCTCAACATGAGAAAAAATGATGCATACAAATGCATAATTACAAGAAACTGAACAGTACAAGAGATTTCATGAGCCAAAAATATGTTAAGACTTTTTTTCATTGTGTTAATAATTATCCAACTCACTTACAGTACAGACATGAAAGAAGCCAATCTAAACTGCCGACCAAATACTGTCAAAACACAGCAGCACAAAGTGGTAGGTGTTTAACAGAAAAGTACCCATTTTTTATTTCAGTTATATGTGCATCTATAGGCTTCATTGACTCTGCTTTTTAAAAAGAGTAAATGACAAAGGGCAGGATTCACAATGGCTTGCTCGGAGTCTAAGAGTAGTGTAAGACTCCATGCAGCCATCGCTATCCAGGAACAGCCTGTATGTGCGTGTAAGAGAGCACCTAAAACGGCTCTTACATGGACAGGGCGTGGATATGCTAATTACCTCACTTGCAGCCGAAAGGCATGCAAATGAGGTAATTTTGCGATCTAGGAAGCAGAAACCTGCCCGTGTAAGAGCCGTGTTATCTGCAGAAATGTACTCAGTTAATAACTGAGTACCATTCTGCAAATAACACAATGGAGCTTTGTCAGCTCCAAATAAAGGTTGCAAATGTCCCAGGCAGCATGCCAATGGCCAAATATGTGGTCACTGGCAACGTACCCCAATGCAAAAATAAAATAAAAATGTTTTTTTTTTTTTGGCGATCGCCGATGTTTAAACGTAGTGCAGCGCCGTGCAAATGGGCTGCGCTATAAAAAAACAGAAAAATAAAAATATTAAACCCACAAACGTGGGTTTTATGCAAAGCATGAATTTACAATGTAAGGGAATAGCAGGCTGAAAACAACATGGCCACCGAGTAGGGGTTGCAAAGGGGGGAAGCTGAGTGTAAGACATGTAACTAAGCATTAGTAGGCAATCCCATGTAAATGAGTGGTGGGATAGTGAATCGTACTGTCACATAGCAAATGAGCACATTCTGTGCAGTGTAGGAGTAGGATAAGGGGGAGTAACAGAGTAGGCGATAGGTGACATCACAGGGGGGAATGTATGAAAGAAATGCAGCTCATTGGAGCACAGTGGCATGTGAAAGATGTCAGTCACACATCATGGAAAGAGGAGTGTCAACAAGTAGGCATGGGAAAGCCAAGAAATGGAAGGTGTACACTATGGATAACACCAAAGTTTCTTGCAGGGTGTGCATGGGTGCGTGTGCACGCTGGTAGGCACCAGTAAGAGAGAGTGCACGCGTGTAAGCATGAGTGCACGTGTTTAAGGCAGAATAAGCATGTAGGAGCCTGTTTAAACACCTGTAAGCTTGTTTGCGCTGGTGTGCATGCGTTTTAACCCGAATAAGCAGATTCTAGTCCATCTAAGCATGTGTGTGCACGTGTTAGCCGCTGTGAGCGTGTTTTCGCTGGTATGCACGTCGTTCCCCCTGAGGAAATAGAAGGGAAAAAGGAAGCATGAGAAATAGTAGGAAGCTAGCAGGGATTACTGGCAGAGCTAGCAGGTGAAAACAATCAGAAGCAGGCAATTACACAGGCAGAACAGTAGCGCAGTCCAACACTTAAAACTCTGCAAACAACAGTGCAGAATGTTTCTCTGAAGAGACACTGCAACAGAGGAGTAAGCTATTAGAAGTGAAAACTGAAAAATCTTCACTCAGACCAAAAATGCTAGCGGCTGCCATAGCTGTTATAAGGAGACATATGCAACTTGCTGAGGGTGATGACTATGCAAATGCTGCTGGGCAACCCACAGTGACGAGACGGAGAAGAGTGTACAGGCCCAGGGTCGCCTACCAGGGGTTACATGAGCTGGAGATAGTGGAGCGCTATAGAGTGGACAGAGACCTCCTACAGCAAATTGTTGAGCTGTGCAGGCCACGCCTCACACACAGAACCAACAGAGGGGAACCCATCCCAGTGGAAACCAAGGTATGTGTTGGCCTAAGAATACTAGCAACAGGTACCTTCCAGAGACCAACTGGTGATTTGATGGGGATATCACAGGCATCAGCATCCAGGGTACTGCACCAGTTCCTGGATGCCATGTCAGCACATGTTGGTGATCATATATATTTCCCTAATTCCCATGAGGTATTGGCCAGCAATATGCGTCTCTTCCAGCAAATAGCGGAATACCCTGAGGTAGTGGGTGCAATAGACTGCATGCATATATGCATCAAAGCACCAGCTGATGAGCGGGGTAGGGCCTACATTAACCGCAAGGGCTTCCTGTCCATCAACTGCCAGGTTGTGTGTGATGCCCAGGGCATAATAATGAATGTGTGTGCTGGCTGCCCTGGAAGCTACCATGATTCCCATGTCTGGCATTTGACACAGCTGTACCAGACATTTGCCAATGGGGACATCCCACATGGTCACTTAGTGGGGGATGCTGGCTACGCACTGGAGCCATGGCTGATGACACCCATCAGAAATGCACACACACCTGAACAAGAATGCCATAATGAGGCACACGCACAAACACAAAATGTAATCGAGCGTGTGTTTGGGCCGCTCAAGTCACGGTTCCAGTGCCTGGACACATCTGGTGGAGCCTTGCAGTACTCACCAACTACATGTACCCAAATTGTCATGGTATGTGCTATGCTACATAATATGATTCTGCGAAAACAGCTGCAGCAGGACCAGCATAGGGCTGGGCCAAACAGCCCCCCACCATTGCCAAGCCAATCACAGGCAGAGCATGACTCGGAGGAGGAACAACCTGAGCCTGCCCCAGTAGGCAGAAGGAGGCATGCCCAGTATGCCTTGGCTGTGGCAAAGAGGCAATGCATAGCACATACACTGGCTCAGTAGGAACCCTGGAAATGATACCTCTCTCTGACTCACACATATAGTAAAAGGGATGCCTAAGTTGACACAACCTGCTTTCAAACATGTACAGGGAGTGTAGTATGTGCATCCAACATAGACAGCCCTGCAGCGCCACCTGAGGCATGATTGACATGTGTTAAGCAATGTAACACCATGTAGTATATGCAAACTTGATGACCCTGACTAACATCCTACCCTCACTAAGCATGATGCCACAATATGAAGACAAAATGATCAATTACAATAATTGGCTTAAGTATTGCTGTTAGTCAAAGGGGATCCAATGTGTGTCAGCCTGGGATGACATGCTGAGCAAGACATGAGGCTCCACCTGCTAGGGATGGCATGCACCTATCACTCCTGGCCTTTTGGATACTGGCAAAGGCTGTTGTCACCCCCACCGTGCCTTGAATAGGTAAGGCTCAAAACACAAACCCATCTCCATAGGTATCACAAGGGATAAGAACCTAGACGTAATGCTTCCCAATGCCAGAAGTCTAAACTGCAAGATGCATGCAGACCAAACTCTCCTCAGCATGGAGAATGTTGATATCTGTTCTGTAACAGAAACCTGGGTCAAGGCTCACAAGAGCACCCTAACACTACCAGGTTACACCTCATACCATGTTTACAGCCCCAAAACATGGAACAAACTACAAAAGGAGGTTGACTATCAATAATTGTCAAGGATAACCACACCCCCAGGTTGGTACCACAACAAGAAGCAGCATGGACTATCCACGGGCAAGTAACAGTGGCTAAAACTGCCCCCCAGTTTGTAGCCTGCTACAGACTACCCTCCTAATGCCAGGAACCGCACTTGGCCTACTTCGGAACACATGAAAATATCAAGCTCTCCCAACAACATTATATTGGGCGACTGAAACTACTCAAACATAGACTGGGAGCATTATTCTAGCTCCAACACCCTAGGCCAAAGGTTCCTAGAATTCATAAACCAAAATGCTCAGGAACAACTTACCACTCCCACAAGAGGGGTAAGCATACTGGATGTGATAATCAACAACATGGGTACTCTCTGCCCAGATGAGAAGTGTATCCCTCACTGATAAGATCAGACCATAGAGTAATCACACTGGATATTCACATCCTGACCCCAGTCCCTGGGCAGAAAACCACAGTGAAAAACACGTGTAAAGCAAATGTTGCACTCCTCCAAACTGATGCGGAATTAATTAAAGGCCCTGTGCCTGTAGAAAATATGGGCCACACCTCAGAACCCTTTATAAATGCATTCTATAAACACTTTCAGGAATGCATGGATTATGCAATCCCAAATAATACCAAGACCCAATTCCATACACGCAGGCATCTGGCCTGGTGGACCCCAGCCATTATCAAACCATGCAAGAGAAGGAGGAAGCTACTACATGATAGAGCAAATCCCAAAAAGGGAAGTGATCTCTGATCAGTATTATGGCAAAAAACTGTGGCCACACATAAAATCCACTAAGGCCAGCTACAACATGTTGAATCTGTGAATCTTGAGGCAATGTTACACCTGCCCCATGTACACAGACAACCCCCTCCTCCCCCCAAGAAATACAAATATATGTGAGAGATGCAACTATTTATCCAAACTGGAGGCCGAGCTCTCTCAACTCAGTACTGGCAAAACTAGTCAGGTGGAGAAGGTAACCACACACACCACAAACCCAGTCTCACATAGACCTATCACAACTGCAAACCAAAGACATAAACACACAAAAACATTCCCGGAGGCTCTAATTAAAAATCCACCAAATCAACAGAGGCCTCTAAAGCAGACACCCAAGCAACCACTACTTCAAAACATAGCACATGCAACACATAGTTCACAAAGTCAGTGTGCCAAACAGTCACAGACCTTAAGGACAAACAACATGCCTGATACACTTGTAATAGGTGACTCCATAGTCAGACACACTGATGTCCCGCTCACCAGACTGAACAAGGAAAAGGTTACAGTAAGCTGTCTGTTGGCCGCTACAATCCGCCACATAGCACAAGCACGCAGGTCACTCCAAAGCAAGTACAAATATGACTCCGTCATTGTCCATGCTGGTGTGAATGACCTGAGATGTACCTCTCTGGACTACATGAAAAGAGACATAGAGGAGCTCTCTGATTATGTAGCCCAGGCCGGTATGACCCTGACCCTGAGCAACATCCTACCCTCACCAAGAATGATGCCACAGTACAAACACAGAATTATCAGCTTTAACAATTGGCTCAATTACTGGTGTCATTCCAAGGGGATCCAATGTCTGTCTGCTTGGGATGACATGCTTGACAAGCCACGCTGCTTTGCCAGGGATGGCTTGCACCTGTCACCCCTGGGCTTCTGGATATTGGCTAAGGCTCTTGCCACCTCCATAGTGCCTTTTTTAGGCAAGGCTCAAAAGGCAAACCCACCTCCCTAGAAAACATAAGTGGAAAAAAATAAGGGTAATGCTGCTCAGTGCCAGAAGTCTAAACCTCAAGATGCACGCTCTCGAGACCCTCCCCAGTATGGAGAATAGCGATGTCTGTGCAATGACGGAAACCTGCTTCAAGGCTCCTGAGAGCACCCCAGCACTACCAGGTTATACCTCATATCATGCTTTTCGGCCCCAAAACCTGGACCAAACCACAAAAGGAGGGGGAGTATCCATATTCATCAAAGATACCCACACCTCCAGGTTACTGAAAACGCACGAAGCATCGAAGACCATCCATGTGCAACTAACCGTAGGCAAAACTGCTGTACAGTTTGTAGCATGCTACAGACCACCCTCTCAAACCCAGGAACCCCACTCATCCTTCCTAAAGACACTGGAGAGTATGAATGTCTCTGCAAATACCAAACAAGGTACTCACAAATTACCACATAGGTGGTAATCCATTACGTACGGAAGAAGTAATCAGGGACTTAGTGACACAAGTGGACAGTAACCTCTCATGTGACACTCACATTGCCAAGGTGGCTAGGAAGACCTTCTATATTGGCCACCTTATCATGAAAGGATTCACATCTACATCAAGAGAGGTCATTGTGCCCCTATACTCTTCTCTTATCAGGCCATAATTGAGTACAATGCCCCATTTGGGATGTACCTTACCCGACACCTGCAGCAGTTAGAAAGACCCCAAAAGTACCTCACCAAGAGGATAAAGGGTCTCAAACATTTGTCATATGCTGCCCGGCTGAAGAAACCCCAGCTGTATTCAGTCACATACTGCCTACTCAGAGGCGATGTATGTCCGATGTACAAGGCCATGTCCAATCCAGAATTAATGGACATGCTCCAGCTCAGAAAATCCAAATCCATCAGAGCCGCGAAAGCAAGAGATTTCAACCTCAACACATAAATAAATAGGATGTGCTGGAGGGACAGATTCATATCTCAGAGGCTCCCTACACTCTGGAACAGAATCCCAGTCCATGTTAGGCAGAGCCCCTCACTGACTCTCTTCAAGAGGAATCTTGACGAGTGGATGGGAGATCATAGATTTACACTGGGGGTCATCACTGTGTCACGTCTAGACAGAGGCACAGTAAAGTAAACCCTAAATGGGCATAATATTCACATAGCAAGGGGTGGGAAACGCCACACACACTCTGGCTAGGCTTATAAATGCCCTAGGGCAGATAGCCTAGTATGAACCTATGAACCTATGAAGATACAAATTGTACAGGACACTAAGGATAATCACAAGGCTTTCTTAACTGATGGTAGGAACCTTGGTGGGAATTCACAGATATGCTCTGAATTACTCAAATATTACAAACAATACACCAAACCCACACACATTGCCAACATCCAACCTGACAGGTTCCGTGCAAACTCCCTCCCCACCACCAAAATGCCAAATATCTATCCCAGCAGAGTGCTGGCCCCCTGACATTGCAGATGCTGAGGTAACAGCCAGCATCTTCAAAGCAAAACACACAGCATCAATGGTACAATATGGTGTCCTGGGCTGCGTCCAACATGAACTCCAAGAAGAATGGAACACCAAATAACACTACTGCTCAATCTCAGCCTTACCACAGGATATGTACCCAAAGAGCAGTGTGCAGCAACAGTGGTCCCTCTCCACAAAGGTGGTGCCTGAATGGATACTGCAAACTATCACCCCAGAATCCTGACAAGCTTGGTCTGCAAAGCTATGGAAAGGATCATCATGGACCTCACAAATAAAGATATTGGGGACCTACAGACACTGGACCCTACCCAGTGTGGCTTTCTTAAGGGCAGATCCTGCCCCTTAAACATGTTTGACTCATTTGAAACAGTCATCAAGGCTATTGATGAGGGGAATGTGGTCCACACAGCCTATCTGGACCTTGCAAAAGCCTTCCATACAATACCCCACGTGTTCATTATAGATAAGCTCACCAGCTTAAATATAAACCTCTATATCAGTAGATGGGTTGCAAACCAGCTCAAGGACAGAACTGACATGGTCAGAAATGCTGCAGCCATGTCAGACTACAAACCAGCTACAACTGGCATCCCACAAGGCTCGGTCCTGGGACCTCCCTTGTTTGGTATATATTTCCCATAGGTACAGGCCAACATGGAAGTACTGTGTCTGAACAAGTTTGCAGATGACTACAAACTGGGCACCATATCTGACCCTCCAGTTGACACAAGCATCCTACAAAAGGGCCACATAGAAACAGACATCTGGTGCCAGAGCCATGTCATCAAGCTAAATGCAGAAAAGTGTATAGTCATCCCCTGTGGAAAAACAGTAAGTGCCCACCAATTACCACATAGGTGTTAACCCATTAAGTACTTTAGAAGTAATAAGAGACCTGCAGGCACAAGTTGATAGATATCTTGCATTTGACAACCATGTGGCTGTAGTGGTTACAGAAACATACCATATACCCACCTAATCATGAAGGTATTCACATCTAGATCAGGGGAGGTCATCGTGCCTCTTCAGTCATCCTTCATTAGCCTCACAATTGAGTACAATGACCCCTGTGGGATGTACCTCAGCAGACACTTCCAGCAACTGGAAAGACCCCAAAAGTACCTCACCAGGAGGATCAAAGAGCCCTAACAGATGCCATGTGTTGCCTGATTAAACAAACTGCAGCTCCACACAGTGCCATACTGCCTGCCCAGAGGCAATCTGTGCCTGATGTATAAAGCCATGTCCAAGCTGGAATCAACGAACATGCTGCACCTTGTAAAATCTGAATGCCAGTGAGCTATGCACATGAGAGACCTGAACCCCAGCACTGACATAAATAGGACATGCTGTAGTGATTGATCCATAACCCAGAAGCTTCCTCCACTCTTGAGTAAACTCCCAGTACAGGTTAGCCAGAGAGTCCCTCATTGACTCTCCTCAACAGGAATTTTGATGAGTGGATGGGAGATGGTAGGTTTACCCTGGGTATCACTGTTATGTCATGGGTAGACAGAGGCACAGTATACTAACCTTGAAATATGTCATGGCAAACTCCAGTTACAATGTGTGTTGAAAGACAAACACACTCTCTGACTAGCATTAGAAATGGCCTAGGGCACATAGCTAGTGTTTGTTAATGTCCACCCAAGTTGCGGAATACACTACCAATGTTGGACAAGCCTGGTTTAAGTAGCCCATATCTGAACAAAATGCAACATGGTCATATATGCACAACTGGCCCTTAACCAGTCTGGTGTGCTCACTATAAATATTTAAAGCAGTGATAGGACTGAAACCCAGGATACTGTCCACCACAGTGGAAGTACTGAACCAGTACACTATACAATATTACAGTGTTTGGTCAGTATGAAAGGATGTTGACAACTGTATGCAAACTATCCTATGGAAACCCTGCAGGCACAGTATAATCCCTGTTGGGTTCAGACATAAAGCAGTTGGGCAGTAAGTACACAACATGACTTCCAACACACAACTATAAATGTGAAATATTGTTGAAGTTCACACACAACCACAAATGTGGTGGACCTCAGATTTCAACATATGGAAAGCTCACACTGAGCATGCTCGCACACTTTGATAAATGAGACATATGTCAGGCAACAAGCCATGGAAAGCCTGAACTGGGCATACTCACACACTTAGGCCATGTCTCAGTTTAGCAGTTGGCCACACATATCTGGCATTTGTATGTGTTAAGCCAGAAACCTCCCACAATACAGCAATCTGCCTAGTGCACGCAGTTAAATGACAACAGAGACATAAGTAAAATAGTGGATCTCTCTCATATTCAAACATCTTCCACAGATACACAAGTTGTTCATAGAAACAGGGAAAGCTATGGCAATAAAAACCTGCAAACAGTTTATCAGCAACAAATATTGTGCATCTGAAAATTAAACATATGGGTGTAAGGTCAATACTAGGCTGTTTGCCCTAGGGAATACATAAGCTTAGCCAGAGTGTATTTGGCATCTGCCTTCCCAGTACGGTAGGCTACTGTGCCTCTGTAAAGTAGGTCACAGAAGGCGCCGTTTAAGGCTAGTGTGCTGTGCTTCCATCAAGCAGGGACACAGTGGAGATCCCAGGGGTTGAATTTGCAATGTCACATCCATGTGGCTGGTGTTTGCTGGAAGAGGGTTGGCGAGGATTTATAACAGTAATTGGGCATCAATTACAGACTGAGGGGAGCCTTATCTACAGTGTCTGGACAATTTCACTGTCAACACTTTGAAGTGATGATTTAGAGGCATTGAAGTGTCTTGCCAATACTGTTCAGAGACGTCCTCCCTCTGTGGGATATTGCTCTGTAATGTATTAGCTCCCGCCTTCTGTTGTACAGCTTATATATGGCTGGTGTACACCAGACAGGTCTCCTGTTGTGGTGGAATCTTGGGTTTATTTGGGATAGCATGATCAATGCACACCTTCCGGATGCTCATAGAATGCAATTGTCAAGGATTATGCAGAGTGTCCTGTATAATCCCCCAGCATGGGTCCTTTGAAGTCTTCCACCCCAGCCTTCACAAGTGCAAAGTCTGCTTTTGATAAATACTTTGTTTGCAGTGACTTCCTTGCCTGGGGGTGGGGATGGGATATGGATGTCCAGGGAAAGTTGGTTATGGTCAGATATTAACAATGGTGGTCTACCACTGGTGTGGAACATAGAGTCCCCATGTTGCAGATGGTCAGGTCCAATATGTATTCCCCCTTGTGGCTGTGGTGATTGGTCCTGCCATAGCACATGGATTCACAAATTGTAGTGGCTGTAGGGTGATGTTGTTGAGGCCTGAGTAGTTCCCCACTCAATATACCTGTACCTGAAGTTAACCACTGTAATGGTGTATGTGAACACCTTCATATCCTACACTGTTCCCAGGGAAGCAAAGTGTGGTTTCTGGATATGGGAGGGGTGGTCTGAACTGGTTGTGTTGTGTGTTACAGGTCCTGTGGTCACGAAGCATGGTATAAAACATAACCTGGCAGTGCTGATGTGCATATGTGACCCTGAAGTGGGCGTCTGTTAATGCATATATATGCTATCCCCCTTACTGACAGATAGTAATAGATGTACATACCTCTTTAGAAATAATGATGTCAGCACCCTATAAATACTGCAGGAGAAGAAAAGCTACCCAGTAATTTGAATAGCGTGCTCTGCTAGTACGTCTCTCTCAAGTGTCATAATATAGTTAGGTAGGGGTTTGAATTTTGCAAATGCACAGTTTGTGTGATTGGGGGGGTTAGTGTGTGTGCAATTCTGTTTGAAAGAAATGTCCCTTTTGGCAACTAGAAGAACGCACTACATGATGTACATTCCTCTTTCTAAACACTGATGATGTCAGCACCCTAGAAGTACAGCAGGAGAAGAAAAACCTCCCAATAATGCGAATAGCACATACCGCTAATGTGTCTCTCTCAAGTGTCATAACATAGTTAGATAGGGGGTTGAATCCTGCAAATGCTCAGTGTGTGTGCAATTCTGTGTGAAAGAAATGTCCCTTTTGGCAACTAGAAGAACACACTACATGATGTACATTCCTCTTTCTAAACACTGATGATGTCAGCACCCTATAAGTATATCAGGAGAAGAGAAACCTCCCACTAATGCAAATAGTGTGCTCTGCTAATGCATCTCTCTCAAGTGTCGTACCATAGTTAGGTAGGGATTTGAATCATACAAATGCCATGTGTGTTTTTGTCACACAGTTTGTCCATGTGTGTTGGGTGTTGCTCTTAATATTGTATGACATATATAATATCAGTAATGTCAATGCACACATGAGGTATGTGTGTGCTACATAGACATATGTACCTGTGACCTTAAATAGTTCCCATGTGTGAAGCCTGCCTCATGTGAATACATGGAATTTGCATTACACAACTTTTTGACTGTGGTTTTCTGTGCAGGGGCTGCGGTTGGTATGTGAATATACAGTGAGAGTAGTCTATGGTGTCATCTTACCAGTGAGGGATACACTTCTGGTCTGGAGCATATAGTCCACATGCTGGTGATGATCAGGTGCAGCATGTTTTCCCCTCTTGTGGGAGTGGTAACAAGTTGTTCCATAGCATTTGAGTATATGGATTCTAGGAACCTTTCACCTAGGGTGTTGGAGCTACAGTAATGCTCCCAGTCTATGTGTGGGTAAATGAAGCTGCCCAATATATTGTTGTTTGGAGACACCTGCAGATATTCATGTATTCTTAAGTAGGCCAAGTGGGTTACCTGGGTTTAGGAGGGTGGTCTGTAGCAGGCTATGAACTGGAAGTCAGTTTAACCCACTGTTAGTTGCATGTGGATAGTCTGTGATGCGTCACACTGTGGCAACAATCTGGGGGTGTGGGTATAGGTTCATAGGTTCATAGGTTCACAGGTTCATACTAGGCTATCTGCCCTAGGGCATTTATAAGCCAAGCCAGAGTGTGTTTGGCTTTCACCACCCATTTTAAATTAATATTGCTATGCCCTTTTTCGAGGTTAGTATACTGTGCCTCTGTCTAACAGTGACACAGAAGTGATACCCGGGGTAAACCTATGATCCCCCATCCACTCATCAAGATTCCTCTTGAAGAGAGTCAATGAGGGACTCTGCCTAACCTTGACTGGGATATTATTCCAGAGTGAAGGGAGCCTCTGGGTTATGAATTTGTCCCTCCAGCATGTCCTATTTATGTCAGTGCTGAGGTTCAAGACTCTCGAGCGCGTAGCTCGATGGAATTTGGATTTTCTGAGGTGCAGCATGTTCATTACTTCCGGGTTGGACATGGCATTATACGTCAGGCACAGATCGCCTCTAAGCAGGCGGTATGCCACTGAGTATGGAGTTTTGTTAACCGGGCAGCATATGGCATCTGTTTGAGCCCTTTGATCCTCTTGGTGAGGTACTTTTGGGGTCTTTCCAGTTGCTGCAGGTGTCTGGTAAGGTACATCCCAAAAGGGGCATTGTACTCAATTATGGGCCTGATGAGGGATGAGTAAAGAGGCATGATGACCTCCCCTGATCTAGATGTGAATCCAGTCATGATTAGGTGGGCTATATAAAATGTTTTTCTAACCACTTTGGCCACGTGGTTGTCAAATGAGAGATTGCTATCAACTTGGGTCCCGATGTCCCTAATTACTTCTTCTGTACTTAATGGATTACCACCTATGTGGTAATTTGTGGGCACTTTGTTTTTGCCAAAAGGGATGACTATACACTTTGTGGCATTTAGCTTGAGGCCATGGCTCTGGCACCAGTTGTCTGTTTCTATGAGGCCCTTTTGGAGGATGGTTGTGTCGGCTGGAGAGTCGATTATAGTGCCCAGTTTGCAGTCATCTGTGAACTTGGTCAGCCACAGTCCTTCTGTGTTGGCCTGTACCTCTGAGAAATATATACCGAACAGGAGAGGTCCCAGGACTGCGCCTTGTGGGACACCACTTGTAACTGGTTTGGAGTCTGACATGGCTCCAGCAATTCTAACCATGTGGGTTCTGTCCTTGAGCCAGTTTGCAACCCATCTAGTGACATAGGGGTTTATATTTAAGCTGCTGAGCTTATCTATAATGCCAAAGTGGGGTATTGTATAGAAGGCTTTTGCGACGTCCAGGTAGGCTGTGTGGACCACCTTCCCCTCATCAATGGCCTTGGTGACTGTTTCAAAGAAATCGACCAGGTTTAAGAGGCAGGATCTGCCCTTAACAAAGCCAAACTGGGTAGGATCCAGTGTCTGTAGGTCCCCAATATCTTTATTTATGAGTTCCATGATGATCCTTTCCATAGCTTTGCAGACCAAGCTAGTCAGGCTTATGGGGCGATAGTTTCCAGGATCTGTTGAGGCTCCACCTTTGTGTAGAGGGACCACTGTTGCTGTACGCCACTCTTTGGGTACATATCCTGTGGTAAGGCTGAGATTGAACAGTAGTTTTATGTTTGGGTTTAGCTCATCTTGGAGTTCATGTAGGATGCAGCCCGGGACACCGTCTGGTCCCATTGATGCTGTGTTTTTTGCTTTGGAGAGGGAGGCTCTTACCTGAGCATCTGAGATGTCAGGGGGGCAGCACTCTGCTGGGATAGATATTTGCCCTTCTGGTGGGGAGGGGGGAGAAGTTTGCGCTGAACCTGTCAGTGAGGATGTTGGCAATGTCTGTGGGTTCGGTGTAGTTTTTGTCATTTTGGACTAATTCTGAGCATATCTGGGAATTCCCATCCAGGGTCCTAACATAACTAAAGAAAGCCTTGTGATTATCCTTAGTGTCCTGTGCAATTCTTCTCTCGAAGCTGGCCTTAGACGATTTTATGAGTGCCCATAGTATTTTGCTAACACTGATCAGAGATGCCTTCCCTTTTTGGGATTTTGCTCTGTCATGTAGTAGCTTCCTCCTTCTATTGTATAGTTTGTTTATGGCTGTGGTCCACCAGACAGGACGTCTGCCTTTGGAGGATTGGGTCTTGTTTTTATTTGGGATTGCATGATCCATGCATTCCTAAAGGTGTTCATAGAATGCGTTTATAAAGGATTCTGCAGTCTGGGCTGTATTTTCCATAGGCCTGGGGGCTTTGAGGGATTCCACCTCAGTTTTGAGGGGTGTGAAATTTGCTGTAGAGAAGTTTTACACTGTGGTTTTCTGGGCAGGGGGTGGGGTTGGGATGTGAATATCCAGTGAGATTAGTTTATGGTCTGATCTTACCAGTGATGGATACACTTCTGGTCTGGAGCACAGAGTCCCCATGTTGGTGGTGATCAGGTCCAGTATGTTTTCCCCTCTTGTGGGAGTGGTAACAAGTTGTTCCATAGCATTTGAGTCTATAAATGCTACAAACCTTTGAGCTAGGGTGTTGGAGCTAGAGTAATGCTCCCAGTCTATGTTTGGGTATTTGAAGTCCACCAATATAATGGTGTTTGGAGAGACATTCATATTTTCCAGTGTTCTCAGGAAGGCCAAGTGGGGTTCCTGGGTTTGGGAGGGTGGTCTGTAGCAGGCTATAAACTGGAAGGCAGTTTTACCCACTGTTAGTTGCACATGGATAGTCTCTGATGCTTCGTGCTGTGCCACCAACCTGGAGGTGTGTGTATCTTTGATGAATATTGATACTCCCCCTCCTGTTCTGGTTGGGTGCAAGTTTTGGGACCAGCAAGCATGGTATGAGGTATAACCTGGCAGTGCTGGGGTGCTCTTGGGAGCCTTGAACCAGGATTCTGTTACTGCACAGATATTGATGTTCTCCATACTAAGGACAGTTTCCAGTGCATGTATCTTGAGGTTTACACTGCTGGCGTTGGGTAACATTACTATTAGTTTCCTGTCCCTTGTGATACCTATGGAGGTGGTTTTGTCTTTTGAGCCTTGCCTAAAAAAGGCACTATGGGGGTAGCAAGAGCCTTTGCCAATATCCGAAAGCCCAGGGGTGACAGGTGCAAGCCGTCCCTAGAAAAGCATCCTGGCTTGTTGAGCATGTCATCCCAGGCTGACAGGCATTGGATCCCCTTTGAATGACATCGATACTTAAGCCAATTGTTGAAATTGATCAACTTGTCTTCATATTGTGGCATCATTCTTGGTGAGGGTGAGATGCTACTCAAGGTCAGGGTCATACCAGCCTGGGCCACGTGCTCAGAGAGCTCCTCTATTTCTCTTATCATGTAGTTCAGGGAGATACGTCTCAGGTCATTCACACCAGCATGGACAATGACTGAGTCATATTTGTACTTGCCTTGGAGTGACCTGAGTGCTTGTGTTATGTGGCGGATCTTAGCGCCCGACAGGCAGCTCACCGTGACCTTCTCCTTGTTCAGCCTGGTGAGCGGGACGTCAGTGTGCCTGACGATAGAGTCACCTATTACAAGTTTATCAGGTGTGTTGTTTAGCCTTAAGGGCTGTGACTGTTCGGCACCCTGGCTTTGTGAGCTATGTGTTGCACGTGTTCTGATTTGGGGTAGCGGTTGCTTGGGTGTCTGCTTTGGAGGTCTCTGCTGCTTAGGCAGATTTTTATTTAGAGCCTCCGAGTATGTTTTTGTGTGTTTATGTGTTGGGTTTGCTGTCATGGTAGGTCTATCTGAGACTGGAATTGTAGTGACTATGGTTTCCTTCTCCTCCTGACAGGTTTCACCAGTACTGAGTTGAGAGAGCTTAGCCTCCAGTTTGGCTATATGGTTGCATCTCTCACATGTGTTGGAATTTGTTGGGAGGAGGAGAGGGTTGTCTGTGTACATGAGGCAGTTGTAACATTGCCTCAAGATTCCCAGATTCACCAGCTGGACCAGAGAGGAGATTGACAACTGACATTTGGACATGCTAGAATAGTATTGGGAATTCCTTTATAATTGACAACAAAAAGGGCCAATGGGGAACAAGGTACTCAAGGGGAGTTTGTGAGGGTGTAGTGCTTTTAATTTGTTAGTGCTGACGTATATAATTGCTTTAGTGAGCAAGTGCCAGGTAACTTAAATGCAATGTGTTACAGGTAACTTAAATGCAAAAATGACAATCAGTAACTTTCTTTCAAGTGAAACAAGGAAATAAGTACAGTAAGCAATGCAGATGTCACTAGGGATCCACAGAAGCGCTGAAAATCCACGTTTTAGGTGGAATTAGTGTTTCAGGGAAATAACAAGCAAACAAGCATACAAACCAAGCTACATTCAGCAGGCCTGGATCTTGTCTATGCTACAGCAAACAAGGTGTACCAATTTCAGTAAGAAACAGTTCAAATATGCAGGCACTATAAGCCTTTAGCCAGAAATTCCCAGCTCAGACGGGCAGTGCCCAGCCTCTCCTCCCACAAGAGTGCAGACCATGAACCTTCTTAATGTAAAATAACTGGCCTGAAGCCCAAGTGCTTAAACCAGAACTAATACACTTTTAGAATAACAGACACTGAGCCCTCAATCAGCAGTTCCCAACTTAGAAGGATGTAAGCTACCTGTCCTGCCACCACAGTATCCTTGACATTTAATGAGACTCACCCTCCTGTCATAGTTAGTTCCGTGTTTTGGGGCTGTCAAGCATGGTATGAGGTGTAACCTGGTAGTGCTAGGGTGCTCTTGTGAGTCTTGAACCTGTTGTCTGTTACTGCACAGATATCAACATTCTCCATGCAGAGTAGAGTTTGGACTGCATGCATCTTGCGGTTTACATGTCCGGCATTGAGTATCATTACTTCCATTTTCTTATCCCTGTGCTACCTATGTAGGTGGCCTTCTGTTTTCAGCCTTACCACCAGAATGCAAAGTTGTGCAGACATTACACTATGGTAATTAATAGTGGTGTACAAAACAATACAAGGACAATCATACTGTTAATGCATCAGGCATGCTGGGATATACCCACAATGATATCATTACACTGTACTGTTGACAACATGATAATATTACTACACTTCTATGTAGTCACCCTGCGCATCAGCACCATGTTAACCTGTTCCTGCATCAATGTTACAGATTGCAGTAGGTGGCACAGTTTCATCATATGCACAGGGTGTGTACTTGGTATGCCTGAGTCTGCCACTGATACAACCAATCAACATGTATGTGTGTGTGTGTTAGTGAGGGACAACAGTACAAGATGGGGCAATGTTGATGCGGTGTGTGCATGTATGTGTTATCACTAGGTGTTAGCATTATGCATGTGTGTATGCATGTGCACATTTCCACCTCATGGCTGCCATATACGGGTGTTTGTGGACAGCCACAGACTGTACCTGCCAGGTCATACAGATCACTGTCTCTGGCCACGGACATGGTACCTGTGCCTGGCAGTGGTGCTATGGACAGTATCAGGTACTAATCCAGACTGGGTACTGTCATCAGAAGCAGTTGGTTGATGACTGGACACATGTCCCTGCTGGGAGTGTCCAGAGCCACGTGCACGTGTTCTCCTAGGGCGGTCTGATGACAGCACAGACCCAGCATTGCTGGGGCTGGTACTGGCACTGTGGGAGCGGCTGCAGGTTTGTTGTTGTCTGCGATGACTGCCAGCTGCTGATGTTGCTGGCATACATCCACGTCGACGCCTCAACCATCCTGCATTGCCCTGGCTCATGGACATGTAGTTGTGGAACAGATCTAATGTGTCCCCCCAATGTCTGTCAATGACCTCGGTGAAATTATGGATGGCAGCCGCAACGTCACGCATAGTGTCATTCATAGCAGTGCAATGTGCTCTAAGCTCCCTCAGACCCTGTCTGGTGTACTGTTCCATACGTGCCTGTGCCTGCATTACAGCCCGGAACATAGCTGAGGTTGAAAGACCTCTGTGGACACGTCTGACAGGGGCAGTATGACCACGGATGCTCCCACGAGAACCCCTGTACATCTGCCTGTGTGGTACCATATCAGGACTCTGGCCATGGCTGCTGTGAGGGGATGCTTGTGCCACTGATACCACATTACCCTGGTCAATGCCCACTGTATACTGTCCCTTATCTAAGGACATTGGTGACAATGGATGTATTGGCAGGATGACTGTGCGCATTGATGGGGTTGACTGCTGTGTACTGTCGATTGGCTGACCAACAACAGACCCTGTCACACCTCCATGTGCCATTACACATGTATCATCATTATCACTATCCTCAGCAGTGGATTCAGGTTCCCTGCTGCACACCACCAGAGCAACACCAGAACCTGTGAGAGGAAGACAGGAAACACAGTTTACAATGTGTACACAATGTTACCACAGATGCACACGGGCACATGCACACATGCGCACATGCACACATGCAAACATGCGCACATGTACACATGCACACATGCACACATGCACACATGGGCACATGCACACATGGGCACATAGGCACATGCACACATGCACACATGCGCACATGGGCACATGTGCACATGCACACATGCGCACATGCGCACATGGGCACATGCACACATGCACGCATGCGCACATGGGCACATGCAGACTCCTCAGTACATGAGATACAAACACACAGACACAAACACACCTGCAATCCAACACATAGCAATACTGTTTGAGGGTATTATTATTATTATTATTATCATTAGTATTAAAAATATTGTTATTACACACTCACCAGCATGGATTGGCTGCCTTGTTGTTACACCAGAGGGACCTGCACAAATAAGACATTTATTGTCAGTGGGCACAACTGTACCATTGATACTGTGAGTATGATACAGTTCAGTAGTATAACAGTTGGCTTCCACAGGTCTACTGCTGATATTGAGAATATCAATCTTGCAGAATAATTTCCAGGATAACAGCTACAAACACAGTGCACATCTCACACATGCATAAACGACCAGTGTAGAGAACAGTCAACTATAGATATGGCATGTTACCTGCACGCTCCATGTCCACATGCTGGGTGGCTCCAGCCTCCATCATTGCACATGTCTGCAGATGTTGTTGTTGTTGGGCTGGAGCCACAACACTTAGGAGGAGCCCCTCCAGTCTGGTGAGGGGGGGTGTATAGCTGCCCCACCACCTGTGGCAAGCTGTTTCCTGTAGATATCAGACGCACGCTGATGGACATTTCTAATTAAATCACTGCAGTGATGGCGTACCTGCTCATATGTCCGGTTATGCATGCCTATGTCATTTACCTGACAGACAAGGTCTTGCCACAGTGCAACCCTCTCCTGCTGGTTCTGGCTGGTGCAGGAAAAAAGTGTGGCAAAATCCTGCACCAGGCTCTGGTGTATCTTCTCTTCCTCTGCAGCTGAGTATGAGGGGTTGCGCTGGTGCACCATCGCCCTGGAAGGAAAAGAAAAATATGTGAGCAAGTAATATGGCACACATAATACTCTACTGTAGTGATATCACTGAACTGCCATATATAGCATCTGTCTGTCTATTGGGGGATACAAATGTAAATGACCACATATCAGTGCTCAGCCAACAACTGTGTGACAGTGCCTGCCACACTCCATACAACAAACTAGTATACATCAGCAGTCAGCACACTGTTTGAGATCCAATGCACAACCTCACAATGGGGGTTTGTATCAAGGTAATGGATGGGGAACATTGTCAACCTATGCAGTGCATGCAATGCACAGTTAAAATTTCAATGGTAAAGCACCCTAGTCTTTGTGGCCATACCCCTACCTACACCGCAGTCACACACAGGGAACCACAGCACAACATATGGCAATGTAGTATGTTTGTATCCCAATACCTGACACATCTTTCTCTGACCTCACACCAAGGACACACACTACCATGACAGACACAAAGTCATGCTGAGCAATCACACCATTACAGACCTTGCACACAGTCAGTGGCACACTCATTCCACCTCACATAGTTGGTATTGCAATGAGTACATGTGTGTGTGCATTGTGTCATAGGTAGGTAGTATGCTATTGGCCCTGGGCCTACAGCTGCATACTGTTATGCTACCCTGCCCCTTGGGACACATGTAATGTGATTGTACTTGCTCCTGTCAAACAGTTACACAGGTGACTCATATGGCATATTACCTATCTGCATAACACTCAACAGGGGCATGTCTGACATCTACTAATGAGGAGCCTTGCTTCTTAATGCTGGGTGGTTTACTCCAGGGTATGGCTTATTTGTGGGTAGGAACCTGTACCTCCACCATGTGCTCTTTACTGTGGTGCCAAGGATGACAGACATAGGTAATTTAGGCTGGGGATATTGTGAGATGTTACCATGGTTGTTGGACAACTGTTATGGGTGTGACTTATCTATGTATATCCAGCAGTGGTAACCTCTGTGTAGGTAGTATGAAAGGCACTCTATCTGTGGTTTTGTCAGTCACTCTGCATAGGTAAGGTTTTTGAGGAAATTATCACTGTTTGTTAGGTATGACTGTGTCCTTCTCCCTTTCTGTAGTTGTCATGGGAGGTACATACCGTGTAGGACATTGTGAGGTGAAGAGGGGTACAGTGACCTACATTTCCCTAGCTGACACACCATTTGAGCTGACACGTACCATGTACAGGGATTACAAGACTAGTGTGCCACTGTGAATATCAAAGGGGAGGCTATTGTACACTTGTTTCCCATGTTCCCTTCTGACACATCCAGTAGTAGGCAGGCAACCACCTATGTGATGGTAAGTGGTGTAAGTGTTTTGGACTGGGGTATGGTACTCCAGTATCCACACTGGTGTTCAGTCCATGCCTTTGTCACCAGGCACCTGTTGCAATACATCTGCACACATGTGCCTCTCTCAGTATATATATATATATATATATATATATATATATATATATATATATATATATATATGTATATATATATATATATATATATATATAGAGAGAGAGAGAGAGATTCATATACATACATATCTCTAGACATTCATATTTGTCTCTATATGTGTATGTATCTATATATATCTATATATGTATGTGTCTATTACATATATATGTATATACATATTCTATCTATCTATCTATCTATATATGTCTATCAATTTATACATCCCTCTCTATGTACGCATATATGCATATTATGTATATATATATATATATATATATATATATATATATATATATACATATATAAATATACATATACACATATATATATATATATATATATATATATATATATATTTTTTTTTTTTTTTATTTACACATACGAATACACACACTAACATACTGCTTAACATCCATTACTGTACAACCTACATTGTATGTTGCACTACAACCTACATTGATATGTGCACATAGCAACCTTCAAATACATATGTATGTCCAGCCGTTACTAACAGTTGCAGTATGTCCCCTGCCCTATGCACATCTTCATATATATATATATATATATATATATATATATATATATATATATATATATATATATATATATATAGATACAGACTGCTAACATATATGGAGGGTTCACAGTGTGTAGATTATTAGATTATGTAGTTTACATTACCTTTGTTTCTCACTGCTGTTTGTGATGGCTTGCTGCTTGGTGGCCTGCTGATGGTTAGCTTGATGGTTTTTATTTATTTATTTTTTTTGGTGTCTCTCTCTGTGTCTCTGTGTCTCTGTGTGTCTCTCTCTTTCTCTGTCTCTCCCTCCGGTTGTTGCAATGAAACTATTGCATGTGTGGACTGGGTGTACAGGCTGCTTTTGTAGTTGTCTGCACATGTGCATGTGATGGCCTCTGCACCAATTGTTAGCCAGCATTTACTAATTGCATGCAGCCTGCTGTGTGGTAATTGCAGTTCTCACTGTGATTTCAGGATAGTGCTATAAAATGTTAGGTTAGGTAGGTGTAGCCCTTTCAGATTTTCAAGGTGGGGACCATGCTGGTATGCTGTGGACACTGTTCTGTGAGTGTAAAGGTTGGTATGTCTCTCATATTTAAGGCTGTGTTGTAGGCACTGAAATGCATGTTGTACTGAAACCTGAATATTGCTTCCTCCAGTTCATTCTTCTCAGTGTGTATGTTAACTGACACCTAATAATACTAATACTGTTTAAATGGGAGTATGTGCTTTCCTGTGGGACTTGTGGATTAACTGGTATACAGCAGTGGCTCTTGCAATTTGTTTCTATGGCTTCACTATTTAACCTTTACATTCACTCCTTGAAGGACTGCTAGGTGTCTTTACTGGAATGTGTTGCTATGGCTTTCCTATTTTCCATTTACATTCACTCCTTGTAATGCTTGCTATATTTATTTCAGCAGCAATTCCTTATATGTTTGGTGTGGTTTGGTGGTACTGCATGCAGTCTGGTCTGGCCAAGGTGTGGGGCTTGACACCTACAAGGGTATTTTATTTTGCTGCTGAGCAGTAGTGGGGCCTTGTACTTTGTACTAACAGTTATGGATAGCAGGCACATGCAGCGCTTGTAAACTGCTATATTGTCCTTATTTTATTAGTTGGCTACATCCTTTGATATTTCTGGGTTGTACTCCTACATGAGGGTGTGTTTGTGGAAGCAATTCTACAGCTAAGCACAGTGTGTGTGACAGCAGACAGAATGATATGCCTGTGAGTTTGTGACACTTGCAGGCCTCAGATACTCTCAGGTGTATCTTTTATCAGCCTCAGGAAATGGTACATATCAGTGGGATACACCCATGATATATTTCAGATATTCTGCAGTTGTGACTGTGGGGTATTTTGAGCATAAGTATTACTACACCATTTCTGACATGCAAGTAGTGCATACTTTAAGTAATTTACAGTTACCATTATGTGGGATTCCACACCTTTCTGCCTACTGTTAGTACATTTCACAGGGAGTCAGTGGGGCACAGTTAACATTTGTTTTCAAATCAGGAACATCCCTGTAAATCAGTCACAGTTGCGAGATCTGGCCTCTTACCTATTCAAATATGGCAGTGTTTATCCTGCTCTGATAGTGTGTGTGGTTTGCAAGGTGCTACTCTCACATTATTACCTACTAGCTACCTACTAGCATGGCTGTTTCTTTTCTCACACTAATGTAATGCAAATCCACAAGAATTGCCAGTAAAGATACAAGAAAAGCTTTGTGTAATAGCCTTCCTATATTCCCTTTACATTCAGTCCTACTATTTCATGCTATATTGCTTTCAGCACAAAGTTCTTGTATATCAGTCATGGCTTAGTGGCAACTCATGCAGACTATTGTTTCCAAGGTCCTGGGTTCGAGACTAACACAGGAATTTTATTTTGCTGTTGAGCAGACTACAGGCCTTGTCATTCAGAGTGACTAAGGCACTTTTAAGCAGTTGTAAGCAGGTTAGCACTGGTTTGCGTGGTGCTCATGCATGCGCAGTGCCACTTAGCTTCACGCACACACGCTTAGCTAAGCGCACACAAGCGCACACCCACTTATAACTGCTTAAAAGTGCTTAGTCTCACGCACACCCATGCTAATTTCTTTGAAAGAAAAGAAAATGGGGAGATAGGAAAGTGGTGAAAAAGGGGGCACAAAGAGGGTAGGACAGTAGGAAAACAAGCTTGGGATTTGCAGGAAGGATGTAGGAAAGGCCCATAGCTGCCCATTTCTTTATCAGCAACAGCTGTGCATATGTGTGTAATTTGGTGTGAAATTTGAAACCTTCCACCCCTGAGAGAGGGGTGAGGACAACAAAATATGTTGTACAGCCAATTGTAATTACCAGTTCACATGTCCAGCAGACATGTCTGCAAAATGGGCAGCTATGTATGGGGCGTAATTTTTTTGCGGGAACAGAGTGCCCTTTTTTTATTTTTTTTTCAGGTGAGAGTGGAATGTGAGGTACAGGAAGTAGGTATATTTGGGGAGGTAGGTAGGGGAGGTTAACAGACAAGACAAACAAGATGCATACAGGGGCGGAGTATGACACATGTGGAGGGGGAACACAATTGACGCGGATGGATGTTTGGATATCGCGAGCCCATGAGCCCACAGATGTCAACAGTGGAACTGAGATCCCCACCCATGGGCAGTTGCCACTGTGCCTTCACTGCCCAGGACGGGGCTGTGCTGGGGGCTGTGTAGGATGGGCAGCAGGCACACTCATGAGTTGTGCCACCTGTGCCTCAAGCTGGCCTAGGGGTTCAAGCACAGAATGCCTGATCTCGCTACGCACCACAGACCGGACACTTTGGAGGTTGAGTGGACAGTCTCCTCCAGCCACGCTTGCAGAGGGGGGACAAGCCCCATCCCCTGCAGTGTTTCCACCCGAAGGTGGCACAGGGCCACTGGAGGAGGTTCCGGCCTGAGCACTAGTGCCAGGTGCACTCACCAGCTGAGGTGGGATAGGTGGGTCCGCTGGAACCCGCCTTCCCTGTTGTCCTATGTTTAGCAATATTTTATGACATTTTGGGTTAGTAACAAACAATACCATTCAAAATTAGTTGTAACAGCATGCATCAGTATTCCCATTAACCAAACACCCATGAATTCCAAACATTGAACAGCAAGCATAACACATGCATATTTTGAACAACAGTACACAATCCAACAGCATGCAGGGTTGACTGATGGCAACAGGCCATCATGTTTGGATATGTGAACACGGCACATGCATCAACGTACGTGCAAATATGTTTGAACCAACAGGACAAATGTCCATAGGAATTAATTGTGAATACACATACCCAGTTTGTTGTGGAATGGCATTATTTGTGAATATAGGGTAGGGTGAAGAAATATTTAATTAACAACTTCAACTACCTATACATATGCTGTACATGTCTAGTAGCTGCAGATATATATACCCTACAGGTCTTAGTTCAGTTTCCTATATGTAACCTTAGGAATGTTGGTGATGGGACTGTTACTGCTACATTAATATACATTGCATTTTTATTCATACACTTTCATATCTGGCTGTGTTCAGGTACAGCATCCTGCTACATTTGATTTATATGGCTCTAGACAACTGTGGATGTTCATTATTTCATACAACCATACTATCTCCATATTGCAAGGGTTCAGCAACATATCCAAATTGTGGGACAGACACATTCCAGCTTCAGTACTTTATTACAAACATTTCACTGTTTGGTTGTGGCTGTCTCATTCATTTCATTATGTACTGACTGCAGTATACTTTATTCAAGAGTTATAACAGCTTTCTTGGTCGATTCATACCTCTTTCTCACACTCTCACTTGTTTTATTTTTACAATTCAAGATAGTACTTAATTCTAGGCATTATTAACATGTCTTACTTGGTTACAACAATCCTTTCCAACAGACTCACTTGTTTCATATGGCAGATTTTAAAAGGGGATGTATTTGACACATGTCTATTGTCTTTAGCTTGTTTACCACTAATTTTCAGGTTGCAGCAGGTTATCTGATATTACAATACAGGTGGAAAATCTCTATTTCAGACTTGTTTAATTTTTATTTCTGGATTATAGGCTGCATCACCTATCTAATCATACAGTACTAGCAGAATCTTTCCTCTAGTGTTATTTGAACTTTATTAATATGTAACTACACTGAACTCTTTTACAATCTGTCTCACTTATATTGTGTAACAATTACAGAAAAATAATTACTAACCTGCCTGGTGGTGCAACCGCTCCAACCTATCACCATAGGCTCGCCGATTCATGGAACGCACACCTGCAGCTGTAATATAAATGAAGTAATATTGGAACATACATCTCCATAATATCAGCTAGGATAATTTCTTACATACGTAATTACATGGATACTTACTCAATAGTGGGGCGTTGGGCATTTGCCGGGCCTCCTGGATCCAACGGTTCAGTTGGTCCTTCTTTCGTCTCTTCAGGTCCGCATGGTGGTGACGGACCTGTTCACCAGTCCTTGGTATGCCTGTGGCACTGGTGAGATCATGTGCCAACTGGTTCCATGCCTCTGCCTTGTACGCTCCCCACAGAACCTGGCCCTGCATGAGTTGAGCCTCATGATCGTGGACTAGGAGCCAAACCATATATTTGGACTCCTCAACACCCCACCTCTGTGCTCGGAAGTGACTGCCCTCTCCTACACTTGCCATCCTGACTGCAAATAGGTTCCACAATCAGTTATGCTGTGTATTCCCACCTATGGGGCTTATATATGCCGTTTTTCCCACACTTATCTGTGATTGGCCATTTTGGAAATGTATCAGCTTAAAAAAACCTGCTTTGTCATGCTTTTATTTCCATTCATTCCTATATATATATATATATATATATGCTAATACTGCATTTTTCATTACAGCTGTCATGGCTTAGTGGTTCCGTACTTTGACTATGATGCACAGTATCCTGGGTTCAAGCCTGGGCATTGCTTTTTTTTTTTATTTTACTACTGTCTAGACAGGCTAGGAGGTGTGTCTGTATAAAGGCGGCTTTGATACAGGTTGCTCAACGTTGCCCGCTGGTAAGCCGGATGGCGCGCTGCGCAGCTCCGCGCAAATGGGTTACGCTGGTTAATGCGTTATTTGGCTATGAGCACGCATATTATGCTATGAGAAATGTTGCTCAACTATGGGCATGCAGTTTCAGTGTGTTAAAGTGCTGCTCAACTCCGGGCACTCATATTACACCTGTTAAACCACTGCTCACCTGCGGGCAATCATACTCAGCTTGTTAGAGTGCTGCTCAGCTATGGGCACTTATAAAATTTTTTTTTTTTATTGTGTCAGATTTCTTCAAAAATGCATAGCCCATTTCATTACATTTTACTTAAATTATAGTTATATATATATATATATATATATATATATATATATATATATATATACATATATATATACATATATGTCAGGGGATTGTTTTGTGCTTATTTCACTAAAAATAGAAAATGATGTTGTTGGGGCTCGAACCGTGACTACCTCCTCTCTTTGGCCGACATCTCTACCGCTACACTATTGCTACTTGGCTTAATTTACATATTTAGATCTTATATGCTTTTCCAATGAGTGCTAACTGTGGCTGAGCAAAGGGCACACCCGCACAAATGAGCGCAATTACGGGCAAACATTTTTGAAATTATAAAAAAATATATTAAACTTTTGATTTTTACGTTTTACATTACAGTTGGGTTTATAGTCTGTGGGGGCATGTGTGCTTTTGTGTTTCTTGACATTTCCGCGGACTCGCTTGTGGGAGTTTCCTTTTGGGACTGTGATTCTTCTGGGGGCGTGTCCCTTTGCAGGACTCGCCATGCGGACATGCCGCCTAGTTTCCTACACGGACCGTGTTAGCCTAGGGTGTGATTCAGCATGCCCTCATGAATATGCATGGCATGCTGACATCACACCGATTAACTGCAGCCTCCATGTAAGACTTGCTAACTCTTACACGGAGGTTTCGTGAATCCTGCCCAAATACATGCCAGATATTTCTAAGCTCATAATTCATTTTGCTGTTTTCCATTATTACTGATACTTTGTCTTTCTGTTCTTCTGAATCTTAAATTTCTTTTGATTAAGGTGCTTAAACCTAAGGAAGTAAATAAAATAACAAATAAGCTGGTTAAATAATATAAACAGGAAAATAAAATCAGTTTATATTAGGAATGTCAGAAAACAAACAAACACCTTAATTAATATTATGACTAACTGGACAGGTTATGATAGTGCTGTTTGAAAAAGGTAGAGCTCAAGAGACTCCAAAATGGGGGTTCAAGTCTGAAAAGTAACCATTTCCACTTGACAGCCATTGTGAAAGAAAAGATATCTACTAGAACTTTCAAGCCAAGTCTCAGGACAAAACATCATTCCTTTACCTGATGAACTGAGCTGTCTGACAGGAGCATAGGAAAAAAGCAGCTGTTTTAGATAGATGACACCCAGACTGTGAATGGAATGACTGCTCAAAGTCATGATTTTAAAGACTGACCTAGATTTAAGAGGCAGTCTCTGCAGATCCCTTAGCACAGGTGCTATATGGCAGGTATGACAAACACCAGTCAATAGCTTTGCCAAGGAATTCTGCACCTGCTGAAGGCAAATATGTTCACTATCACTGCCCTGAGGCACAATACATTCCAGTAGTTTAAAAAGGAAGAAACTGCTGCTGAATTACTGACACAGAGTACAAAGATGGAATCTGTGTGTTATTCAGTAAATATTCTTTAGCTAATAAAAAGATGATCTGATCTGATATGAGGTGACTTCTAGTCTCACTGTAGAGGATGAGAGGAGAGAGAGGGACCATTGTTCGTTGAAAAGTCGCATAGGCCAATAAATTCTTACTCTTTAAAGGGCCCACTTTAAGTTAAAAAGAATCCATCCATTCATGTTTACCCAGCTTCCATACAATCTTCAAATATAACAGAAATGAATATGTGCTCCTGTGAAAAGGGGAAGTATGTCTGGAGATCTTAAGCATAAATGTGATCTCAAGTCCTTCTGTTTCTATGACACGTCTTAAGGGTAACATGCACACCATGAATAACAAAGCTGTAAGGATCTAGTCATGTGACACTTCAGACATACACATGGGTAGCTAGCAGAAGAATTAAATCCACTGCCATGAAACGAGAGAAAAGAGGCAAACCACTCAATTACAGAGGTTGCAAGGCTGCAGTAGATGTACAGATGGCATGACAGAAGATCATTATTTGTGATTTTGAATGTTGCAAAGATATCAAGGAGGACCAAGCTCAAATGTGCCCTATGATTTCTTACAGTGAAGAGCTCATTTATCCCTCTAATGAGGACAGACTATGTGTTGTTTCGACATTTAAAACAAGACAGCTATAGGTCAAGGTGATCACAGCATGTTAAATAATGGTCAAATTGTATGTGTTTTACTTTTCAAACACTATACAAATGAAAGGAAGTTTATCAACTGGATGGATATTTGCCAAATTTGTAAGGCTAGAACAAATGTGTAAGCAACTCACCATAATAGCAGGTGATTGAATAGATCACTGTTTCAGTATTTATGTCTTTTAAGACTTCTCCACTAGGTGTCCTGTCCATCTGGACAATGTACAAGTGTTCAGGTTTCTTCTCGCTATGTGGCATATGCCTTTCCTTTCTCAAGCAAGAGTGTAATTATATGAAAGTTGTTTAGATCGCCACCATCTTCTGAGCTTTCTTGCACTCTTACTCAGGATGCTGCTAGTTTGTAGCTTTAACTCAATCACCTCTAGGACAGGATGAAAGGACAATCTGACAGATACCTGTCATAGCCTATGTCATGTGCACACTAAAAGGGGAAGCACATGCCTTATCTAGATTCAGAATTATATCCAAGTTCAAAGATGGGTGACGGAAGTGAATGGATCAGAGGAAGGGAAAGGAAGAGGCACCACCCTGAGCAATGAAAAAAGAAACTACAGTCCTATTCAAGGAGGATGAGTGGGAATAAATACTGAGACAATCTATTTTATTATGGAAATTTACCTATACAATTGCACTATGTTATTCATTAGATCACTGATTCAGTCCCAAAGCTTATACAGAGAGAGTGGTGGATGCAGGCTGTTTGGCATCACAATGGTAGTCCTGAAGAACAGCCTTGGCAAACCATGTTCTAGTCTTGAAGAAAATGTGTAGTTTGTAGTGTTTGGAGAAGATATAGATTGAGGACCATGTGGCTGCTACATGGATGACTTTGGCATCCACTCTTGAATAATGACCACTGTGGTGCCAGCTGCCCTTGTAAAGTGAGCAGATCAGATAGACTTTGGTCATGGCTTTGATAGCAAAAAAGGATACGGTGGCGGGGCCATCTACAGATGGTCTGTTTATCCACTGGATGCCCTTTTCTCTTGTCAGAAAGGAGATGAATAACAACTCTGTTTTCCTGAAATCCTTAGTCCTGTCCAGGTAAAATGTGCGCTGCCTGCACATTTCTAGGGAGTGCAAATTCATTTCTCCCTGTTCTAAGGCTGATAGCTGTATGGTCTCATTAAAAGTGAATTCTTAGACACACTTTCTTATAAAGGAGAACTTACTCTTCATATTTATACTATCCTTAGGGAAAACCAGAAAGCGTGGTGAAAACATTAACACTTGCAATTTCAAGATTCTCCAGATAAATTCCAAGGTGGTGTTAAGTTCCGGTTCAAAAGGATTATGCGTTATCTCATCCAATTCATAGTTTATCTCTGGAGGTGTCACTCTTTTCCTTGATGACAGAATTTGCATGACCCCACCCCTAGGTAACTGTGTCAGTTGGAACAGGCAAACTAAGGAGGATACACAGGCAGACAGGCAGAGATATTTGAATGATGGACCTTAATGAAGGTGTAGGCTAGTCCAGCCTTAAGGAAGCCACTCTGGTATTGTAGGATTGGGGCATCCCTGCATTTCAGGAGTTCCTGTCCACCTGTATGACAGCAAGTACTGGTTTATTTCCTAGATTCATTGAAAATTTGGAGCACATCTTTAGTGTACTGGTGCTAGAATGGCACTAAAACCCTTTCTTATAAATTGCTGTCCTCAAAGTATACAAGTTCAGGTGGATTAGATACCTTGTCTAGAAGTATGTGTCAATTTCTCCTTGCCATCTCCACTAGGAGGAAGAACAAATGTTGTCTTAACCAAAAGAGATGTAGAAGGAACATCTTTGTTTTTTATTTCATCATTTTCAGGGCGAAACTGGGAATAAGGGAAGAGGGGGAAGGTACATAGAAGGTATCCTGTACATGGTATTTGCCTGAATAGGAAAGAATTGATTTTTTATTTGTGTAGTCCAGATGGAGCTGTAAATGTAGGGGTACAGCCAAATCTCTAGGTGTTGAATGCAGTGATGTTTTCAAAAGTATTATTCAGATGATCAAGGGTTTATAGAGGACTGGAGATAGAAGTGAGCATTTGCCTAGTATGAAATAGCATTGGTTTTGCTTTAGAGGAGTTAAGAGATTATTGTTTATCATTGGTTCATTAAATAAGAGCATGAAAATCAGCCTGAAGTTCAAATTCAAGAAAGGAAATAAAACGGTTGGGGTAGAATAGGTGCATGTGTCACCATAAAGCTGGATATAAAATGAGTAAGTCAAAAGGGAATTTGTTAATGTAGATGGAAAAGAAAACAGGTACCAAATACATAATTAGGTAAGCCCTTCTACAAAAAGTCTAATGGAGAAGTTGATGAGGTGAAATTCATTGAAAAATGTGAGTGTGTGTGTGAGTGCTTACTCGGTGTGATGCTTAGCAATAAACACGTGCCAGACATCTAAAAATAGAAACCAGATGCTTTTAATTTTTATGCAAAGGGTCAGGTTTAAGCATAGCTGAGAGGGTTTGCATGGTACGGCGTGTTGCTCAGCAATGCTTAAACATAAGAAAAATCTATATAGAAATGTATAGCTGAAATCTTCACATCCAATTAACTGAATGGTTAGAGTCAAAGCTTTGTGTGCAGTAGGTGCATGGTTCAAATACCAGACAGGCCATTCAGCTTTTTAAATCGGAAAGCATTTCTATATACTTTTTATTTATTGATGTAGTTATTGATATATGTTAACCAGGTTTGTGCAGCTAACATCCCAGTGTCAGTGGGATATGAGATGAAAACCACCAGTTAAACACAAGTGTCCAATACAGCACAGTCACACCCCAAGGTAACGTAATTAAAATACATAGAGTTAGGTCATATAAAGTAAAATATATACACATAATAATAAAGTATCAATAATGAATAATTAATGTAAGTATATATATATATATATATATATATATATATATATATATATATATGTTTTATTAATTAAAAATATTGTTTGCCCTTAGCTAAGTTTTGCTAAGCACTGCTAAGCCAAGCTAAGCAATGCTTAAACAGGACCTTTTTTAGCAATACTTAGCAATGCTCAGATTTGCTAAGCTGGTTTGAACATTGCTAATCAGTCCTTTTTAAGCAGTCCTCAGCTCAGCTCAGTGGGTTTGTGTGATGCTAAGCAGAGCTAAGCATTTTTTAAAAATGGCCAATGGCAGCAAAGGGCAGGAAAACAGCCTTATTTAAACTGAACAGGCAGGAATACAGCCAGAACCTGTTGGAGTTTTATCACTGCAGGAGCTATGGCTGGAGTCGGAGAGGAAGCGTGCTTTTGGGAGCAGTGCTGGGGCATGTTGGAGTCCAGTGTCATGGTTGGGCTCCTTGTCAAAGACCATTGTGACAGACTGTTGCAGGGCTAGTATCAGGGCTCTGAATATAAGTCTGAGGCCTGGAACCTTCTGGCGCATGACCTTACCAATGCTACTGGAATCCACCAGACTGGTAAGCAGGTGCGTCATCATTATGATGACCTGAAGTGAAGGAAGGGGGGCTCTTGGTCCAATGGATCCAAGATGCTCAGGACTGGAATTGCCCAGAAGTTTGTAAGATTAGCAACTGGTGATTTATCAAATTTTAGTATGAATATCTGATAGACAGGTGTGCATAATGATGTGCCCCCCCCACAGCTGCAGAGGAGAGGGCTCGCAACTTGAAGGCCCATGCATGGCACTTACTGAGGCTGTGCCGACAGTGTGGTGAGTACAGATCTATCTTGCAATATATAGTACAATAAATAAGAAAGAGTGCATTGGCAACTGCCAGTAGGTATAGTCTGTTCTGAGTGCACTGCAATGAATGCATTCTTAGACCCAGACTGATATAAATGAGTAATGACCGGTACTGTGCAATACAGATGAAGGCATCAAACATGCTACTGTTGATGAAAGAAAGATAATACTATAGTAATACTGTGTAGGAATGACATAACTATATACTTTGTATTAATATGAAGGATCTTGTAATAAAGTACACCGTGACTGAAAACGTGAAGGTAATAAATTACATTTATTCATCATCTACAAGATATACAGTACAACTACAGTCAGAATTGTAAATGAAATAAACCACTGTGTCATGCCACCCTCAGTAAAACTTTTGTCTCCCAAGTGTTGTGTGTATTCTAGTCTGTTGTTGAAGAAATCCAATTTTATAAGTGCTCCACAGCAAATATGGCTATGATAACATGAAGTGACTGAAGTCTGGCCAATAAAGAACTGTTATGCTAAAGTGTATATGTGGAGCTATACAACAAGATACAATGCAATTTGATATATGTTCGGCACTAAGATCTGAACCATGAATAGTAATGTGTAAGGTATTATAGTGTGTTCCCTCAGGATTGTCTTGCGCTAACCTTTGCATTTCAGCTATATGCATTCCTGACCATAGGTACACTGATGCAGGCAAGTATGAGACTGTAATAGCCGTAGACTGCAAATATACCATCTGCAAACTTATACGGATTGGGTAAGAACCCAGCACCCCAATATGGTCTGTACAGATCACACATATTCCCATCCAATGTGGGTTAATTGTGTACACCTGCATTCCAACTCTAAAAACACACTTCATCTACTATCTCTGTCATGCATGAATCTCATGCATGTATGTTCAACTGTCACTGAAGTCTTCTGTGCCACTCTACCTATATTACCAGGTCAGACTTTGTCACCAGCTGAGCTTTAGGCAAAAATCCATCAACCACCACACAGCAGTAGCTCAGTGTGATGAACAGTGCATATGTTGTTAATTTTTCCACACACAGACCACGGTTTGAATCCAGGGACTGGTACTAAGATGTATTTATAGTAGACAAGTAGTCTTGACTATTTATAGAAACAGTCATATAGTATTAACAGATATTTTTTCCACAGGACTTACAGGTAAAGAAATGTCTGTAGTAGATTTATGAAGGGTATACTAATAATCTGTGTCCAGAGGTACTAGTGTGTAAACAACAGTGCTCAGCAAATTGATAAGACTCCATTAAATAAAATGTAATGAAGTATACTGCTTTTCCAACTGAATTAGACAAATTAAATGTTCTACTGTTGGCACGGCTGTATGTCTGGTGCATCTGTTAATGTGTGCTGATAATCCAACCCCATGCCTATGAATGGGGTCTATATTAGAACATCGAAGTTTCAGAACTTCGAATGTTCTAATATCGACCCCTATGCTGAAAACATCGAACATACAGAACAGCGAATGTTTAAAACACATACACACAACACAAGCACACCAAACAAACAGCAATCCACACACATACACCTAAACTCTTACATCTAACCCTACAGTAAACTGTACATACACTACTATCTACCCACTTACCCTAACCCAAACCCTAGCCCTAAGGTCCGTCACTATCGCACACACACACACACACACCTCACCTGTGCCCTAACCCTAACTCACCTAACCCGCCCTAACCCTCACATCCACACAATCGCACACTTACCTGAACCAGACCCACAACTTTCCACCACAGTGCTGAAAATAGCAAAGCGATAGGAACAGACAACCAAATTCTTTCCCTAGGAAAGAATTCAGTTTTCTGTCACTTCACTATTTTCAGCTTTCGCTGAATAGGGGTCGATATTAGAACATTCAAAGTTCTGAAACTTTGATGTTCTAATATAGACCCTATGAATGACAGCAGGATAGTTATATACTCCATGCACTGTGCATGATACATGTCTCTTAAGTGTTATGCTTTCACAGTTAGTGATCACTGTTGTCAATAACCTTGGACACAGATATAAATCCAGTTGAAGTATGCCAGTAGCACACTCACACAACGTCAGTACAGGGCACACCTTGTTGGTTATATATGTTACCCTGTCATGTTCAAGTCCCCTGTAGTTATGTACCTATAGTTCTTACAGCTTGGCCCATACCATTCCATGTTGACAGCTTGAGAGGTATGTATGTGCTACAGAAGCTATAGGGCACATGTAGATGTAAAATAATGGCAGACCTGTAGAGTATTGAGCACTACACTTGTGAAAAATATAGCCTACACAGTTATTAGTGGAATGTTTTTCTTTCACCCCACCCCTTATCTGCATCACAAATCATTATTCTTATACTACGGGTATGGTTTTATTTCCACATATGTTGTTCTCAAAACCTAATGTTGGGCCTTGTGTTGTATTACTGGTTTATATTTCAATGGTTGCATATTAACATATCTTGTTGAAATTCTACCATTGCTGACCTTTTGCCGTAACTGTTACTGGCATGCTGATACAATAATGGCTGTCATTTCATTTATGCCTGTGTTCCGTATGATATGCAATTCTATTGTTCTGGGTTAATTGGTATACCCATGCATGCTGTTATAACTAACATTGAAATGTGTTGTTCATAACTAACCAATACACTTTGAAAAGCCTCAACACCATAGCACGTTTGGGTAGACCGATCTCAGCATATCCGCCTGTCCCGCCTCATCTGGCTATGGCACCTGTAGCTGCCTCGTCTGCTGGTCTTGCACTACCCTCGAGTGGAACTGCCTCAGGGGACAGGGCCTGACCCACCCCAGGCTTGGGTGTGGACAGGATCCTGTTACCCTCAATCAGTTCTCATGAATGGTGAGCAGGGTCATCCAGTGGGATTTGGATGACCAACTGCACCAGATAGACACAGACTGGCAGACCTCGAGGGATCAGGCTGGCCCCGACACCCAGCCCCCAGTGCAGCCACCTTCGCGGCCATGAAGGGCAGTGGTGACTGCCCATGGGTGGGGACCTCAGTACCACTGTTTCCATCTGGGGTCACTTGGTCCTCCGATTCTCAACCACCCTCCCCATCCAAGGTGTTTACCCCCTTCATGTGTCATACACTGCCCCGTTTGCTGTTTTTTCTGTCTTGTCTGTCTGCAAATGCCATCTCTCCTACCCAACATACCTCCCCAAATGTACCTACAACCCTTCCCCAACATTCCACTCTCTTCTTAAAAAAAAAAGGGCATCTGTCCTGCAAAAAAAGTATTGCCCCATACACAGGTCTCCATTTCGCACCCACATACAGTGTTATCAATCAATCACCCAAGCAATTAATCAACAAAGTTATGTCACCCCACACCCCTCCCCATGGGGTGTGAGGCTCCACATTTCATAGTGTTCACATCATGCACAGCTGTTGCTGTACAAGAAATGAAGAGCTATGGTCCTTTCCTACACCTGTTCTGAACATCCCTACCTGCTTTTCATATTGTTTTTGCCCCTACGTGCCCCGATTTCATCACTTTCCTCTCACACCCTTTTCATTTTCTTTTTTTGAAAATAGCACAGGTTTAAGTGGGGATAAGCACCGCTTAGCATCACAGCGCATTGTGCAAACCCACTTAAAACTGCTTTAGTCACCATATCTGACCCAGACACTGTTCTGCCCAGCAGTAAAATAACCATCCCTGCTAGGTCTTGAACCCAGGACTCTCTGACATACAGTCAGAGCAACACATCACAAGGCCAATTCAGCTGTAGAGAATTGTGGCTGTTCTTGTAAGTATATCATTAAGTACAGTGGTGTAACATTAGTGAAAAAAGACACCCCTTCCAAATACTGGACCCAGGACTCTCTCTGCTGCAATCAGAGGAATACACCACCTGGCCAAATCAGCTGTGGAGAATTACTGCTGTTCTTGTAAATATATCATGCAGTACAGTGATATAACATTAGGGAAAAAAGGCACACTGCCAAATATTGAGCCCAGGACTCTCTGAGCTACAGTCAGAGCAACACACCACTAGGTCAACTCAACTCTGGGAAATTGTTGCTGTTTTTGTCAATATATCATTCAGTACAATGATATAACATTAGGGAAAAAAGACACCCCTGCCAAATATTGAAACCAAGACCCTCTGAACTACAGCTCAGTGCAATACACCAGTAGGACAGCTCAATTCTGTAGAATTACTGGTGCATCTATGAAGATATCCTGATTACCACTGACACTACTTATACATATAATGTGATAAACAACAGCTTACCTGGGCCTGTGATGCAACCACTGAACCAGTACACAGCCAAAGACATGTTGATTGACCCATGGGAGGCTTACGATATCAGGTAGAGCTGGCAACTGCAGAGACTGTTGCAGAATGTCCACAGTTGTGTCGTCTGTGTATGGCATGGTTGTCATCAAAGGTATTCTGTGTGCCGAAGTACTGGCCATGCAGTGCAGATTGATGTTACAAAAGCATGACAGACAGGTCAGTGTCGCACATCATAGCCATCCAAACACACATGTTCATGCCAATCCTGTGTAACACAGTGTATATATGCACATATGTCTTGCAAATACACCTCCCATAATAGTGAGTCAGTAGCTCTGTTACATTCATAGTATGTCTGACATCTGGACACCCAGAGTTCAGGCCCACAGTCCAGTCTGTTGCACGCTAACTACATTCTTGGCAATACAACCTAGAAATAACTGAGCTCTGCAATGCCCAGCAGAACTGGTTGCTGCTACCAGAGTCACTGCCACCAACAGTAGCACGTCAAAGGCCTGGAGTGTGGGATACATCTCAAATAAGAATAGGTTTCCTAAATATCCCCTACTACTCTCTGGATGGTACTACTACTTAATATATGTACCAGAGGCACATGCCTCATCTGGACTGTTATGGGTACCCTCACCCTGGCAATGTTGTGACACAAGAGTTGAAACTGCTCCCTCACTGACATATATAGCTTGCTGTCCCCAGTGTCTTCACAATCCCCAGTATGACACCTGGCCAGAATGCAGCAGCTGCAGACTGCTACACATGCAGAAGTATGCTCCAATACCTGCTACAGATCTACCATACCTCCCAAACACCTAGAACCGGACATCCACACAACACCCATATATACAGGGTTGGGAGGGGATGTTCACGGGACAGAGATATGTATCACAGTCTCCCCCTGCAAACATACACAGCTTATAGACCAGCATCAACTGCAGCAACACGCACATTCAGATAAAAATGATGTATGACACTCACATCTGCCTGTCTCCTTACTGAGCCCAACACACATTGTTAAACAGTAACCTGCCACAGAATCAGAAACTCTGTTAACAATGGCCAAACATACCATGCACAACTGTGGGCATAACACATTAATCTAAACAGTGAACAGTATTTCTACATACCCTCTGTGATGCTGTAGCTCTCACACCTCGATAATGGCCTCCTCACAGGCTAGGAAAAGGGTCAAAGCCTACATGAAGGCCTGAATTACAGGACTGTGTTCCCATGCCATTGTCTAATGGCCATGCAACCCAGCTGTTCTGCAGGCTATTAGCAATTGTGAGTCACAGACTGGTGCACAGGCAATCACATGTTCATAAGCATTACCTACAAAAGGCAAGTTGCTGTCTATGGTAAAGAGGTCTGTAACTTTCTTCATGAAGACAGACTGTGATTTCCAAGGAAAAATACCACTGGATTTCTGCTCACAAAGGAGTACAGCACTATACCAGGTATGTCATACAGTTAACCATGTATGGAATGCAGATGGGGGGATGCAGTCATGTGAAATGGGAATGTCAACAGTAGGTCTCAGCAACATATCTCGGAATGACTGTTGCTATTAGTCTGCTGTCTAGCACCAACAGTCTTGCCTTTTGCCTCTGTCTGGAGTGACATAGATTGCAGCTCTGTCCCCTGAGTCCCCCCAGCAATGATCAGCCCATGTAGACATGCTACTAGATTGTCTGTTGTACAATAGTGACAGTAACTAATTACTGGTCGATACAGCTGGCATATCAGATTATGTAGAGTCATGAGCCACTCTTGGTCTGCGAATCTCATAACAAGGTTATTTCAAACACTATCCGGATGTTTCTGACTGTTTTTGATGTACTTTGGCTAGCTCACTGTGTACTCCACACCTGTATCTCATTGCCTGACAGACATGGCTAGCATACCTGCTGACCTCCTGCAGCAGGACAGCAGGTTATAGGCATTAGTAGTGGGGGGACACAGGCTGCGCCTCAGCAACAGTATGTACATATTGACCATACAATGTCATGGAAGGAATACAGTACCAGATATTAATGTACGATTACTGTGCTCCATGGTGTCTGGCATGTCACAGACACATTCCCCACACTTTGGGGACACCCATTACATATTGTTGAACTGGCTTCCATACAGTCAATCATTTGACTAGTATGGGGTCCACATATCTCAGGCACCTAAACACATTCTGCAAACATCTGGGTACTGCAGATATCAGACACCTATGAGGAGGAAACCATACACCACATATGCACTGTTCTCAGTTATTGTGTAGCACAGATGTTGCTGAAATGCCCACATGCACTTGTAGTACCATTCACCTATTTGTCAGATGTTGGCTATATGACATGGTACTCTAACGCTGCCCATTGGGGACACACCACAGTTGATGGCAGTGATGGGTGTGGACACATAACAACACAGTCTGTCACAGCACACAGGCCATAACCGCTATACCTAGGACCATACAAGGTTACTAGGCTATGGGCCCTGGGCCCCCATAGGCCTAGCCCAGATGTTAGCCCATGTGTGAGCAAGGCAGAACCTGATGCCCCAGTCCAAAAGGGACACAGGTGGTATCCCAAGAGGGATGTGCAGTTAACTATCCAGTTATCCAGGTTCTGCCTGCAAAGGTATAAATAGCTACCCTGCCTGATGTGGACAGGGTGACCATTCCGCAGCAGAGTGAGTGTGTGGGACACACATCTGAGCTGCCAGGAAGAACAGCTGATGTCACACACCAGCAGGTTGAGGGTGTTTGTGTCTGTGTTAATAGAGTGGAGCTTGAGTTGCACTTGTGCAGCAGTCCCAACAATGTGGAGTCAGCGATTCCCTTGCATGCCAGACAGAGGTCACCTCTGAGGAGTATGTATGAAACTGGGTAGAGGGTTAGTCACATGCCTGTATGTGTATGGTACATGTTTGCAGCTCTGGTAATCCCTGGTGAGGAAGCTTTGTGATGTCCCCAGCTGCTGCATGTGCTGTTTGAGGTGAATGATGAACAGGCCATTTTACATAATAATGGGCCTTATTGTGGGGAATACAGGGATGTTAGGCCCCCATGTCCCTGGATGACATACCCATAGGTATGAGGTGAGATATGTAGAAGGTTTACCATAGAACTGAAGCAACATGCTGGTGACATGTCATGTTGCCATTGACCTGTGTGTACAGATTACAAACGACTGATTGCATGCATAGGATGTTGTTGGTACTGTGATAATATGTGGTGATGTCACTCTCCCCAAACAGGTTGACACTGCATGTCCTGGCATGAGGCCTGAGGCCATGTTTTTGGCACCAGTCATATATCTGCATGACACCCTCCTAGGCAGATGTCCACATCACTAGGGAGTCCAGTGACAGCACACAGCATGTAGTCTTCTGCAGACATGGTTGGCTATAGGCCAATGGCTGTGCCATGAACCACAGATGTGTACGTCACACATAACAGAGGCCAACACACAGTAAAACAACTTATGCTGCTACTTATGGGTCAACCACTTGGTGTGGATTCTCCAATGTGTTTTACATGGGTCATGTCAGCATGCCAGTGCGCTACCCCTATGGTAACATATTGTGTGATGCACACTTGGGAGTGTGTATCTATTATGGGTAGGTGGGTTTTACTGTCAGAGACTTTCTCCAGATCAAGGTAGGCCGTGCGCACTGTCACCCCCTGTCCATGGCTTTGGACATATCAAAGAGGTCAACCAAGTGTAAGAGACATGATCCCTTCCTTGACAAACACTAACAACAGTAGTAGGCTGACACCAGAGCATACCATGTAGACAGGCTATGAACAAACAGTAACAGGTGCAACAGGTAAATGCATTCGAATACCTCATAGCACATACAACAAGTAGCATGAAACATTTGGATCAGGGGTGCAATGCATAATGTATTGCCACTATGTTGCAGATAGCCACTTACATACTATGGTGATAGACTGTGGGGTATGATGTGGCAGGTAGTGGTGGATAGTGGTGGCAAATGTGGATGTGCAGGGTGTATACATAATGGTGAGCAATGTATGCAGTCTTGTGATATGTTCCCCTGTTTATGACTGTCAGATGGGATGTTTAGATGTTGCACTCCACCCTTCTCAGAAGCTGAGTCCAGTGCAATTATTGATGCCCTGAGACTCCATCACTGTGTGCTGTTGTCAAGGACTCACCATAACCAGCAACAATGCACTGCACTGTAGGCAGACCTGGTAGCAACAGTGAATGATGTGGGCCACCGAGACAGGAGCTATGAATAGGTCCGACATCCTGCTATGGATATCATGCATCATGCACAGCAAAGGGCTATAGCTGTAGCCAGGGACTGTGCTGGCACACAGGGAGGGCCTGCTACACATCCACCACTCTCAGCCACAGAGAAGTTCCTGGCAAACCTGGTTTAAACTACCAACTCACAGGAAACAATCAGTACATATATCGTGGAGGTGGATGGCACAGATTCAACAGCCGACGAGCGTCCAGGTAATCCTCCAGTGGTCATCAGGTTAATACTGTAGTATTCATAGTGGCAGCCTCTGCATACCTGTACACATGTCAGGTCAGTCTGCATTTGTGCGTGGGTTTTTGTAATGCACATATGTGCACACATATTGTGAATATCAGCAATTTGGGTAGTATCACAGCTTGTACAGTACATGTTGATAAATGCACTTATTATCCTGTACCAGTGCCACATATGTGTATGTTGACAATGCCTCTTCCCCACAAATCCATAGGTGCCATTGGTGTGGCTGGGAAACATCAACCTGTAGCCGGTGAGTGTGGAACTGTCTGGTTATGGCTCACCTATACCCTAGGCATGTTAACGGCTAGCGGTTTGTCATGGACATGACTGTTAAGCTTAGCCATATTGCAATACATGCATGTTCACTTGTGGTGGGGTTCACTGCAGTGCATCACACTGGTAATCACAGTAGCATATTTGCAGGAACTGCAACATATTAGCACTTAGTTTTGTATAGGTGTAGCCAGTCTGCTATACAGGAGTGCATTACTATTGTGCAAACGGGTGCACTGTGTTTTAGGAGAAGGTCCATCACATACTCTGACTTGTCACATATCTCACAGGTGTATACTACTAGCAACATTAACTGGATGTAGCTGCACTGTATATTGTTGAGGGCCTGTCCAAAGTATGCCTGTATAGTCTGATTGTGTGTTGTGCATGGCATCAGCCACAAAGTACGGTCTGTATAATGCAATGCCTTTGTGGCACCTCACGTGTGTGTGTGTGTGTGTGTGTGTGTGTGTGTGTGTGTGTGTGTGTGTGCGTGTGTGCGTGTGTGTGTGTGTGTGTGTGTGTGTGTGTGTGTGTGTGTGTGTGTGTGTGTGTGTGTGTGTGTGTGTGAATCAGGAGACATTACAGTGCAGTAATTAAGGATGTCATGTTGTCTTCCCCTCACAGGTGACCATGGGGGTTGGAGTGTGTCCCCCTCACAACCTGTCAGTGTCTCATGAAACTCTGATAATGACAATGGCCACTGTGAGGCACAGGTGGGGTTGTTTGGGTATGAATCTGTCCCATTGGTTGACATCCCACTTCCACTCCCAATGTCCCCACACACGGTCAGTATGCCCACACATACCCAGTCCCCAGGAGCCAAAGATATTTGGCAGAAAACAAAATAGGAAGGCAATAAAGGACATCTCCTAAAGATTTATTGTTGTAAGCACTTTTGTCCACTCTTACTAAATGAACTTCATCAGACAACACCAAGCAAAAAAAAAAACACATAATTTAAATGTACAGACCAATGATATCACTTCCTGTACTAGTTCCTAAAATGTATTAACAAAAAAAAAAAAAAAAATATATATATATATATATATATATATATATATATATATATATATATATAGTGAACAATTTAAATTTAGCACATATAATACATCTATATCAAAAACAAAACTGCATACAAATTAATTTATGTGAATAAAAACTCTCTCTCCAAAGATTTCAATTTCAGTAAACATTTTAGGGTACATTGTTGATTTAAACCTGGGAACACATGGGCATTCAGTTGGAGCTGCCATATCACCTCTCTTTCTTCCAGAATTAAAGACCAGGGGTCTCTCCGGATATCCTTACAAACTAGTTTCAATACAAAAAATGAAAAAGTGTGCCCTGGATAGTTAGAAATATGGCTGGCTAAAGTGTTGTTGGAAGTCTGTTTCCCAGTGTTACAAAGGTGTTCATAGACACATTGTTTAAGATGTCTCTGTTTTTCCAACATAAAAGCATTCACATGATTTACAGTTAGCCATATAGACAACTCCATTGGTTTCACAATTACATTTGCCTCGAATCACAATCTTCTGGTTGTTAACCTGGAAAAACTTACCTTTATCAATATACTTGTAGGAATTATATATCCCACATTTGTACATCCTGGGGTTACTTATAAAGGGTTTACAAAGTCTTTCCAGTAATTCTTTGAGATTAACACCCCTTTTAAAAATCGTTTTAGGCCCATTCCCAAGTTTGACTCTAACAGACAAATCTTCAGAAACCATACTCCAATTCTTCAAAACAATTTTCCTAAGGACTTGGGCATCAACAGAAAATGGTGTAATGAAACTGATGCTGTATTCATCCATTGGTTTGATGCCTAATACTTCACCTCCAGATTACTGCTAACCTCACCAACAAAAAGGAGAATGGGTATTTTTAAACCCATATTAAATAGACAGGCTGGCCTCCCAACCCCCATGGTTAGCAGTAGTCTGGATGGAGAAGTATTTGTTTTGTTTTGATATAGGTGTATTATATGTGCTAAATGTAACTTTACATTTAGCACATATAATACACCTATATCAAAAACAAAACTGCATACAAATGAATTTATGTGAATAAAAACTCTCTCTCCAAAGATTTCAATTTTAGTAAACATTTCAGGGTAATTTGTTCATTTAAACCTGGGAAGACATGGGCATTAAGGTGGAGCTGCCATATGAGCTCTCTTTCTTCCAGAATTAAAGACCACGGGCCTCCCTGGATATCCTTACAAACATATATGCGTGTATATATATATATATATATATATATATATATATATATATATATATATATATATATAAATATATATGTATATATACCGTGGTGGTGCAGCGGTTAGCGTTATCACCTCACAGCAAGAAGTTCTCCCATTCAATTCTTGGCTGGAGCGCCTTCTGTGTGGAGTCTACATGTTTTCCCCGTGGTCAAGTGATGTTTAAAGACATGCAGGTAGGTGCATGCGTGAATGGGTGTGCCTTCTTTGAAGGTTGGGAGTCAGGCTGGCAACTCAGCACCATAAAAATCCACTGCCAATCATTAGCGGACCGGACTTCCGCTGTGGTGACCTCTAACCGGGAAAAGCCAAAAGACTTGTGTGTGTGTGTGTGTGTGTGTGTGTGTGTGTGTGTGTGTGTGTGTATATATATATATATATATATATATATATATTTTTTTTATACATTTTAGGAATGAGTACAGGAAGTGATGTCATTGGTCTTTACATTTAAATTGTGCGTTTTTTTTTTTTTTGCTTGGTGTTGTCTGATGAAGTTCATTTATTAAGAGTGGATGAAAGTGCTTACAACAATAAATCTTTTGGAGTTGTCCTTTATTGCTTCCTTTTTTGTTTTTTGAGTTTTTCAGTTTGTGGCTTACAAATTTTCAAAGATATTGGGCAGTCAGAGGGTGGTGGTATCAAACAGGTGAGTGTGGCGACTATGGCATCTGTCACTGTAGACACTAGCTGGGTCTATATTATAACACTGAAGTCTTAAAACTTCAAATGTTATAATATCAAACCATTTAGATCAAAAGACTATAACATCGAACACTCAGAATAGCGAACTTTTTCCCAGGGAAAAAATTTGCTGTTCCGACAAACATACACACAATACAAGCACACCAAAATAAATAATCCACACACATACACTTCACAAAACCCTACACTAAACCATGCATACACTACTAGCTATCCACTTACTTTAACCCAACCCTAACCCTAAGGTCCGAAACTACCGCACACTCACCTTACCCACTCCCTAACCCTAAGGTCCCTAACTATCGCACACTCACCTTACCCGCTCCCTAACCCTAAAGTCCCTATCGCACACTCATCTTACCCGCTTCCTAACCCTAAAGTCCCTATCGCATACTCATCTTACCTGCTCCCTAACCCTAAGGTCCTTAACTATCACACACTCAACTTAACCCAATCTGTTCACACACTTACCTTAACCCAGTCCGTAACCTTTGCTCCACAGTTGAGGAAATGGCGAAGCTGCAGAAATGGCCCACTGAATACTTTCCCTAGGAAAGTATTCGATATTCTGCAGCTTCGCTATTTTCAGCATTCGGTGCATAGGGTATGATATTATAACATTCTTAGTTTTAAGACTTCGATGTTATAATATAGACCCCACTAGTCATACCCAGAGACCTGGTGAGGTCTCACACAGGCAGAGTAACATGAGTGCAAGAAGGAGGACTGCTGGCCATCCAGTCCCTGTCAGAGATGCTCACAGCAAGTATCACCTGACGCATGTTTTGGTCCATCATGGAGGCACAGGCACATTGTGAGAGTTACACCAGATAGATGCTCAGGGTCATGGATGCCATGCTGGCATGCATGACTCCCTCCACAGCACTGGTGATGCCTTATGTCATTCTGCTGATGTAATAGATAGACAGTGGGGTAAGACATTTTCAGTCCTTAACAGTGCAATGTCTGTGCTTGAACATGTGATGGGAGTAGGGCATAGGACACATGGATGTAGGTCAGCAACAACATCAGCTGAGAGCCCACATGGCCATGCATAGTCACACTCCCATAGTGGCAATACCATCAGCACTACCAAAAGGAGGGTGCTGTCCACACCATAACATGGCAGGCCATGGGTATGTGCTCCTGGGTGGTCCCATGATGGACACAGACCCAACAGACACCAGTCACCATCAGGAAGTAGTGCCACATCTGGCCCTGTGCATGGTGGTGCCAGTGCCACTCCTGGCAGAACCAGTTCCTGTGGTCGTGGCTGGAGATTGTGAACTGTATATTCTGCCATGTATGGTCCATAGCTGTCCAACATACCCTCATGTAGGGCTAGCACATGGCTTGACTGTGTGCATGCACACTCACACATCACTGTCACATGCAGGTCACCAACAGATGCACACAGCTCCTCTCCATGGCCCAGCTGACTGGCACCCCTCCAGATACACACATAAGATGTCAACTGTATGGCACAGTCTAGGCCTTTGGCAACCCACACCAAACTCTGTGCATGTGATGATACCTGTGCCACATCCCTGTTGTCCATACCATCGATGGGGGAGCATGCTAATATGTGTCTGATGCACAGGGTGAATATAATGCAGTTAATGACAGTTTGTAGTGTAGTAGTGTTATGCCTTGTAATGTGCTGAATGCTGGCAATTGTCATGTGTAAACATCAAACTGTATGTACCTTTGTGCCATGATGCTTTATTGCTGTTAGTTTTGCTCACTGAGTGTTGTCTCAAACACCTTATTCTGTTTCTGTTCCAGGTATCTAAGTCATGGTGAGCTGCTGCCATTACAGAAGCTCAGGATGGGGGAGTGCCAACGTGGAGACATTTTCATTGCCAAGGTACGGCTGTATATTTGCATGTTAACCTAGGTGCATATGCATTGAACAATGTGTGAGAGACAATGGAGGAAGGTGGTGTAACCTTGCACGCATACTCCTTCACACAACATGCTACTTTTGATACATGTCACCTGGGAGTTCTGTAGGATCACAGGTTCATAGGTACAGAAGAGGTTACTAGATTACTGGTCCTGGGTCCCTTACAAGCCTAGCCATTACTTTATCCCCAACAGAATCATCAATATGCACCTGTAGCCCCTGGCATTACTGGACACAGGTTGGACCACTGGGACAGATGTTTTCTCTTCCCATCCAATCAACCTTAATGCAGTTGATGAGGGTCTGCATGGTACTATGTTTTACATGTTTGGGGAGTGCATTCCTGAGATACGGCAGCCTCTGGTAGATGAACCTATCTCTCCAGCAGGTGTTTTTGCTGTCTCATATGTGATTCAGGCCTGTCATGCCGGTAATGTGCAGAGAGTTATACTCACATATATGGAGCAGCTGTTGAAGGGCTAAGCACAACATTGCCATCTAGGCATGCCACGGCCCACCTGTGGACAACCTGTCTGATACCAAATGGGGCAGTACTGATTCAAGGCTGTTGTCATGGAACAGGTGTTGAACGCCATGGATAACCTTTGTGGGTGTTAACACAGCCTTTCTAGTTGGTACAGATTTCTGCATA